>NW_019384533.1:419462-474521 GCF_000671375.1 Centruroides sculpturatus | reverse complement strand
TTTTCATGTGTCTCACTCATTGTTATTTGGATTATGATATATATATAAATGTATAATGTGAATAAATCAATTTAATATCGAAAAAAATTACTGTTTTAAAACTGCAAAAAAAAATCTGATTTGCATAAATAAAATACATAATGTTAGGCTTGAGATTATTTGCAAATTTAAATTGCAGCATACATTGTAACTTGCATTGTAGAATACATTGCAAGCTTGCATTTCAAGGATTATTTGCAGCTTGATTAAAAAGATATGTAAAACGTTCATTTGTGTAAATTGTGTAAGATGAATGTTGTTGATACATGAAAATGAATTACAGTCACTTACGTGAAAATAACAGTTAACAATGGAAATTATTTTGTCCTCATAATGTTAAAAGGTTCAATAAGAAGAAATACAAAATAATATATCCTGTATTAAATGGCACTTTCTGTTTGATGATTCAATCTGTGAGTTTCTATATATGGTCCTTTCTGGCTAAATAGTCCAGCAAACCATGTGACAATATTAGGTTTACTTTTGTGCAGTTCGTCTAACGATCTCCAATATTTATTGTGCATCTTTGAATGTTTCTTTTCGTTTATCGTTTCTTCTGCAGATAATAAAGGTATTATGGTGGCACCATCTTCTAAATGTGGAGTTGTGCCGTTTGAGGTGATTGGTATTATCTCTGTCATCGCTTCTTCCGTTCTTTCTTCTACGTTTTGAACTTTATTGTCGTGACAATTTTGTGTATTTAATGTCCTACCATTATAGGGACTATCTTGACCACAATTCCTCAAATAAGATGGAATTGATCCGTGAGACATTGCTGCAACTACATCTTCTAAATGACACGCGTCGTTACGCACCGCTAACGATCCTCTACGAGGATGATCTAATTTTGGACTTCTCCTCCTTATTTCCGAGTCTCTAACAGCACTGAAAAGTGGTTGAGGTAATATTTGATCATGAGGTAATGTTCTGTGCGCTCTTGGATTGCACTGGCCTAATAGCCAAAAAGTTTTCACTTCACCTTTTCCCTATAAAATTTTAAAATTCACGTTATTTTCAGTTTCGTGTTAACGAAGTGAATGTAATTTTCATACAAATAAATTTACCTTCATCTTAATTATTCCTCTTTCCTCTATTATATACCCACCGAGTTTCTGTAAGTAATCTCTGCACTGTAAGCTAATGTGTATTTTCAATGCTGAAATTTCGTAAGAAATTAATCTAGCATCTAAATTACTAAAGCCTATTTACATTTGATATTAAAAATAACAGTTTTACCTTCTCCATTAGATTCCATTCTAGAAGCTGTATTAACTGTATCACCAAAAAGACAATACCTGGGCATAGTTAATCCAACAACTCCAGCTACAACTGGACCTATAATATATATATATATATATATATTTAAATTTTAAGAATGAAAAATACAAAACTAATAGTTAGATTTATTACAATATAACTGCATTGGTTATCGTGATAACTTTGATCGACTAAATCTACTCAATGATGCCATTTACCTGTATGTATGCCAATTCTTAATTTTAAAAGATGATTTGGTCTATGCCTTATTTTAAAAGTTTTCACTGTTTCTAGAAGTTCAAGGGCCATAGAAGCTATCTCAGAAGCGTGAAGATCATCATTTCGAAGAGGTAATCCACTTACAACCATATAAGCATCTCCTATTGTTTCGACTTTGTAAACGTTGTAATGACTAATTATATCATCAAATATTGTGTATAAATCATTCAAAAATGTCACCACCTAAAAGCATATTCTTATATAGTAACCTTTAAAATAAATATATACAATATTTTATTTAAATTTTCCATACTTCCATAGGCGTACTATCAGCTGACATCTCAGTAAAGCCAACAATATCACTAAAATATATAGTTACAGCATCAAAAGATTCGGGACGAACTACTTCCCCTTTTATTAATTGAGCAGCAACTGATCTGTAAAATTTTAAATTATATTATTATTATTATTATTGGAAAGAATTTATATTATTTATTTAAATATCAATAAATTATTTAATACTTAGGTAACATGCGATATAGCAAAGCTTCTGTTTTCTTCTGTTCTTCCTGTAGCTGGCTTGTCCTTTCATCTACTAATTCTTCTAGATTATTCGCATATTTCTCCATCATTTCCATCATATTGTCTACTATATTGGTCTTCCTATAAAAATTTAATTCGAAAGTATTTCAAGTATTCAAGAAAAGTTTATGAGACGAGTTAAACACATTCTGACGTTGTTTATATTTTAAAATATTTGAGAAATTTATCAGAAAATATTTCTTGAAAAATTCGTTTTAATCGCGAAAAAGATTTTGTTACCTACATTCCTTGACGCATTGCTTTTAATTTTTCCCGAATTTGTCTAAAATCGGGTCTATTTTCGGCTTTTTCTGCCCAACAATCTTTTATCGTATTGATAATATAATCTTGGCAATCGAGTTCTTCTAATGATGGACGAAAGATTTCTCCTGTCTCTGAAGGTCCATTCATAACTTTTAATACAATATCTAAAAATAAAAAAAAAATACAAAAGCTTACATTAAATTAAATTACTATACAATCGATCCCCCTATAACACTGTTGATTATTCTGTTTTATATGAATTCCGTGTTATACAAGTCACTTAGATTTTACAAATACGTGTGCCGTTCACAGCCCGGCACACGTATTTGTAAAATCTAAGTGACTCGTACAACACGGAATTCATATAAAACGGAATTATCAACAGTGTTATAGGGGGGGTCTACCGTAATTATGGTTTGGTGAGCCACAAAGCTCTTTATCATACACTCGATAACAAATTGCAATTACCTTTAGGAGGCAGCATTATATTACCAAATGGTCCTTGTCTTTGCATAATTTCGTGTAAGATAATAGCGAATGAATACACATCGCCCTTCTGACTAATCTTTGGAAAATTAGATGTCTGACGAAGAAGTTCAGGAGCTTTCCATAAGAGATCTTGAGAGAAAAAAAAATATTCAATTTATGTATTTATATTATAAAAATGCTTAAAAATCTTACGAAAGAAAGCGTAAATATACTTCTATAATATTCATAATCTGTAATTGTAGTAGTATTGGCATTTGAACGTAATTCGTGCAAACCAAAATCCGAAACTTGCAATACCCATCTACTTGTTATCAAACAATTTGAAGATTTTAAATTCCCGTGCACTCGTAACTCACTATCATGAAGATAAAGCATTCCCTAAAGAAATAAAACAGGTTTTTCAAGATTATATACACTGCTTTATATTTAAATTTAATGTAATGTGTAATCTCTCACCTTAATAAAATCTGACACCAACGATGCTATGAATATTTTATCCAGTTTCAAGTCTTCATTTTCTAGAATATCCTATAAATATTGGTATTTTAATTTAAACGACCTTAGATACGTTTATATCAATATAAATCGATTTAACGCCATTATTTGTTCGCTTCCGAAATTGGTATGGCGCTAAATCGAAGACTTCAAAGTATAACTTAGTAAACGTAATTTCGAGGTTTTAAGTTGCTTGAAAGTAACTTGATTTGCTATTAATAATTTCGTTTGCAATGCAAAATAGTACATTTAATAATTTACAAATAATCAAGGATCTTCTGTTTAATATTTATGAAGAAGATCCTTCGTTGGCGCTTTATGGGTTTAGCGCTGTTTGCCGTGTTTAGATATTATTACGGCACATTATATGTATTTTAATTATAAGCAATTGTTTTTGATTATTTTTCTATTTTACAAGTCATTTCGTAATTTTATAATAATATTCAATTTTTTTTTATATAGTAGATAATTAATGAACAACTTTTGTAAATTACCATGACCCGTTACCACTCCCTAAACTTGTTGAATAAAACAAAATTAATTTAAAGAAAAATAATTTTAAAAACAATTATCAATATTATATAATTTATTTAACTTAATTTTAATTTTAAATTATTGATTTATTTATTTATTATTATTATTATTAAAATAAAACATTAAATTCATTTTCAGACTTCAGGTGGCGCTAAGAGGAGTCGATCGTTTGTAAAAGCTGTCAACGCCACCATTACTCAACTTAATGGTTTTAAAGTGTACAATGTTAAAAGACTAAATTGAATAGGAAAAAAGCAATTAAAATATATCTAATTATTCGATTGGAATTAATTTATTGAAATTTGTTTCAAACAGTAAATAATTGAATTATTTTTGTATCGATCTAGCTAACGAACGACAATTACGAGACAATGAGATAATTAAGTCGTAATTGGTCACATGACACCAATTATACGATCTTCTTTTCCTATTATATCATTTAATTAATATTTTTAAAAAAATCTGTCTAAATAATTTATTTACTTAAACGATCTTTAGGCAGATTTTGTAAAGTACAGTATTATATTTTTACGACAGGCGCTTACAACCGAAGTTGCCAAAATATTTGTTGACATTATAAATAACGTGATACATTTTTTTTTTTTTTAAAAAAAAGCTTAAACCATTGCGAAATGTTGCAGACTAATTTATGGAACCGCAAATTTTTTTTAATGTGAAATTTTCCGTGTAAAATTGTATTTTGTTTATTATTCGGGACTTAATTTACATGTAAACTTAATCGCATTTATGCACGCTGAATTTATGACAAAATCGTGTTGTAGGCATTAATTTAATTTTTTAATTTTACAATAAAATATTCATTATTACAATGCCGGGCTTCATTTTTTAAATAATATTTTTTAATTAAAAAAAGCACGTGGCTTCCGATCCAGACCGGAACTTCGTAGGCAGAGCATGCATCGGACTTCCGGCCGCTAAGATCTCCGTATCAGGTCTCGATTTTCATTAATATTAAATCATTGGAAAATATATTAACGAGAAAAATAAAAGTAATTTCGAAATAATTGTATATTATTTTTTTTATTTTATTTTAAGAAGAGAAAGAGAGAGAGAGAGAGAAAAAATATTAGATTTTGTGCAATATATCCTGAGGTGATTTTTCTTATTTTAACTTCCCTAACAATTCAGGAAAGATTGCGAGATGAGTAGGCCCAGTCAAATAATTGCTGACCTTGGGCAGCTGGTATCTTTAAATAGAAATTTATTATACGAATTGTTTCTATCAGAATGCAAAAATGTGATAATATATAGGCCTCTATATATATATATATATATATATAATAAATTCTCATTTATTCAATATTCTAGATAAATAAATGCGCATTATTCATTTTAAATAATTCTCACACTAAATTAATTCAAAAATATTTACGAATAAGGGTGACATGACTCATAAATGCAGATTGAGCATATTTACAATTTGTAACAAGAGTTTGGCTTTATTCCAAATTTATATATGTAAATAAGATTTTCATCCATTTAAATAAACAAATAATTCTAACCTTACGTTTAACTATTTTTTTTTATCTAATTACAAATCTTATTCTTTTGTAATAAAATTGGCCAAAGAATATTTAATCTAGAAAAGCGAAAGTTTTCTTTTAAATTCAGGGAAAATTGTTTTTTTTTTTTTAAATAACATAAATAAATAACATGCAACATAATTGGATGACCTAGTCTTGAATAAATTGCCACTCTATTCACTGTGCCAATCCATTTCGACTTGTCTTCTTTGAAAAGTAGAATAAACTTGTAACTAGCTTACGTAATTAGAAAAGGACATCATTATCTACTTTGGCGTTACCTGCAAACTACCCTTCATGCAGTATTCTGTCACAATGTAGATGCAGTTACCTTGAATACAAGCACCGATGAAAGGATTTATGTTATCGTGGTGTAATTCTCTTAACTACATAAATAAACAAATAATAAATTAATAATTAAAAAAACACGCCTTTAAAAAATTCACGTTTTTTTTTTCTTTTGTACGAACAATGTACTCACGATTTTCATTTCTTTCTTAGTATCTCTAGATAAATCAGCAATCCTTCTATGATAATGAAATTGTTTAACTGCCACCCACATTCCTCGATACAGAGCGATTTGAGTAAACACTTGTCCCGCTGTTTTCGATTCTACTGACATCTGACTTAAACTAGACTATTAAATAACGTAAATATTATAATTTGAATTAAGCCAAATTATGTATAAAAGTCAATAAGATCTACTTTACTCTGCTGTTGGATGAGAGAAGACCATTTGATGTTTGTCTATGCATATCGTCGAATGTTATCCGCCATAGAAGACCAGCGATTTCTTGTTCGTATTTCCAATTCCTGTAATGAATTTAAAGTTCTAAATTCTTTCATACATAGTTTTGTTTACATATAGAAGCAACGATATTAATTTTAAATTGATTTAAAATGATCTTAAAGCAATTATTATTGTCGTAATGCTATTATTATGTAACCTTATGCATTTTGATTATATAAGACGATAAAAATAACAATGAAGAGTGCTTATCGTGGTATATATTTATATATATTTATTATCTANTTTATTTTTTTTTATTATATTTTTTTAAACGAATATAAACCAGTTTTCTAGTGATTTATCTACATAAAATGAATCATTTTCTACTAGAAAATTTATTTGTTTTTATTGCATCATTTCTGTTTTTAAAGTCAGTGTTTAACGTTTAAAATTTCGTGTATTTTGATTAAAATCATTATAAAATTTTAAAATAAAACTAGTCCATTAGAATATTTGCTTATGAATATTTCGAGAAGAAAATTATTTTTCCAAGTAAAACGATTTTAATATTAAGAGCATATGAAATACTTCATGTCTAACGTTAAATCAGTGCCTCAATTATCCGTAAATAAACGAAATCAAGCTGTCTCTTATGGTCTAAAATAAAGTATATTAAACGAAGAAAGTAATACATAAACTTGTTCTGGGATTTATCATAAATTTTATTAAATAATACGTGTTTTATGCAGACCTTCTACCTTCTCTACAGCTTGATAATGTATTACATTGCCAAACGTCACGTAAAATTGCTTATTGTATGAGTTAAAATATTTATAATAAATCTACAAACTAAATAATGAAAGGTAATTTTCTCTTTGATTATGCAAATTCAAAATTGAGATTTTAATGTTAACCTGTAAAAATACATATTTGATTTGTCTGTTATTCAGTGAATGACTAAATGATAAAATATTAAAATATTTATATTTTTATAGCATATATGAAATTTTTTGACATTTTACACAAATAAATCTCTATATAGTTTTAATTATATCAATAAAATATTGCAAAAATTAAACTGAAAAATGAAATACAACAAGAAAAGAATTGAAACTTAAAATTGTTTTACATTTATTAACATTCCATATGGATTATGGTAACTTTTAATACTCAAACTTTTGAGGAATACAACAATGGCATTTACTGTTTCCCATCAATCAGAAAGACTTGCAAGATGTTTTTGAAACAGTTTTATTTCATATATTATTCATATTGAAAAGGGCCACAAGATGGCTGAAACATGTAAACTATAGTAGCTAAAATGTATTTATTATTAAAATGTATAAAATTATATGTATTTATTAAGGTTTTGTAATTAATGTGTGCACATACATTAATTGCAAAACCTTAATTAATACATATAATAAATTTTGCATAACTTACTGTACATTGCTGACATAATTTCTATGAAACTAAGTTTTTTTATAAAATTTATTAAGGTTTTGTAATTAATGTACAGTATATACACATTTCATCTACTGTAGTCTACATGTTTCAGCCATCTATGTGGTCCTCTTCAATGTAGAGTAGTGTGTAAAATAAAACTGTTCTAAAAACACCATACAAGTCTTCCTTGTACTGTACATGGTGTTCCAACTTGCAAGGAATAACATAGTATCTTAAATTTATTCTGAATTTATTGGCATCAAAATGTTAGAGAATAACTTGTGTTCCTGACAGATGTGATTTAATAAATTAAAGAAAAAATCAAACATTCATGAAAAGAGTTAGAACCTACCTGCAAGATTCAACTTAAGAAAACAAACGTTGCACCAAAGTTAATTTTTAAAAATTATCATACTTAATTAAACTAAAATTCCAGTACCAGACTTTTTTTTACTACAGAACAAAAATTACAACTTTCTGTGAGCCCACAGGCCTATCTATGGGCCTGAGCGGAGGAATGAGCAAATTTAGCACAAAATTACGACTTTGTAATTTAATTTCTTAACGCAATTGTTATAAAAAAAAAAACATCACTCTAGAATGGATCAGATGACGTTCTATCTAAACAAATGGAGAGGAATTTTGACAACAAGATGACAAAAGGAACACATTCGATTGTGAAAGAGGGACAGCTGCTATTAAATGTCATCGGAAGAAACCTATGCTTGAACCTGGGAATGAACCTTCGACTTGTCAATAGTCAAACACACGATCATTTTCCCAGGCACTAAGCATAAACGTGGAGACACTGAAGTTCCATGTGGTCGTCCCATATGAAGTCCGAAGGAAGGCGAATAGATTAATTAGTGCCGGAGTAATCAACGACTAGGTGCCAAGTTCAGCGGACCTCCACAAACAGACTGTCCTGGCCCATGCAAGTCAATGTCCAGAAGACCTGCCATACAATCGCCAATCCTCTTCGAAATCCTCTCTCTCTCTCTGATTGAACGAATGTCATCTGATTTGACCAAGGAATATTGAGATATCTATAGATTCTTGTAAACTCTCTCTCAGCGGAAGTAGTGACAGAACTACGTCATTAGGTCAGCATGTGAGCTGATTGGAAACTTTTGTCAATCCACTCCGTAGGAGTGTATATGTAACCTCATTTAACTGCATCTAACCTTAGGTTTAGTTGTATAATAAACTTTCTTTTGTTAATTGCTAAATTTGTGCACCTGTCTTATTCACCCAAAAGAACACCTATCGATGTACCAATGACCTCCCCACTCGATTTTGCCCTTCTAACGCCATCCGATGACACAGAGGTCGGGCTTTACCAGCCTGTGCAGTTTAGGTGGTCATTAGGGATTGACCCAGTGGCCCCCTGCTTATCCCACATTTCAATTATTCAAAATTTCATACACTTAAACTAATTATGGAAAGAACATAGAAGAAAACCCTTAAACAGCACCATTAACTTACAATTCAATAGCTACACACTGACCAGTAGAAGTGAAGGCTAATTTACTGTGTTCTTGTGGTGTACAGTACAAGTNTTAAAATTCACGTTATTTTCAGTTTCGTGTTAACGAAGTGAATGTAATTTTCATACAAATAAATTTACCTTCATCTTAATTATTCCTCTTTCCTCTATTATATACCCACCGAGTTTCTGTAAGTAATCTCTGCACTGTAAGCTAATGTGTATTTTCAATGCTGAAATTTCGTAAGAAATTAATCTAGCATCTAAATTACTAAAGCCTATTTACATTTGATATTAAAAATAACAGTTTTACCTTCTCCATTAGATTCCATTCTAGAAGCTGTATTAACTGTATCACCAAAAAGACAATACCTGGGCATAGTTAATCCAACAACTCCAGCTACAACTGGACCTATAATATATATATATATATATATATTTAAATTTTAAGAATGAAAAATACAAAACTAATAGTTAGATTTATTACAATATAACTGCATTGGTTATCGTGATAACTTTGATCGACTAAATCTACTCAATGATGCCATTTACCTGTATGTATGCCAATTCTTAATTTTAAAAGATGATTTGGTCTATGCCTTATTTTAAAAGTTTTCACTGTTTCTAGAAGTTCAAGGGCCATAGAAGCTATCTCAGAAGCGTGAAGATCATCATTTCGAAGAGGTAATCCACTTACAACCATATAAGCATCTCCTATTGTTTCGACTTTGTAAACGTTGTAATGACTAATTATATCATCAAATATTGTGTATAAATCATTCAAAAATGTCACCACCTAAAAGCATATTCTTATATAGTAACCTTTAAAATAAATATATACAATATTTTATTTAAATTTTCCATACTTCCATAGGCGTACTATCAGCTGACATCTCAGTAAAGCCAACAATATCACTAAAATATATAGTTACAGCATCAAAAGATTCGGGACGAACTACTTCCCCTTTTATTAATTGAGCAGCAACTGATCTGTAAAATTTTAAATTATATTATTATTATTATTATTGGAAAGAATTTATATTATTTATTTAAATATCAATAAATTATTTAATACTTAGGTAACATGCGATATAGCAAAGCTTCTGTTTTCTTCTGTTCTTCCTGTAGCTGGCTTGTCCTTTCATCTACTAATTCTTCTAGATTATTCGCATATTTCTCCATCATTTCCATCATATTGTCTACTATATTGGTCTTCCTATAAAAATTTAATTCGAAAGTATTTCAAGTATTCAAGAAAAGTTTATGAGACGAGTTAAACACATTCTGACGTTGTTTATATTTTAAAATATTTGAGAAATTTATCAGAAAATATTTCTTGAAAAATTCGTTTTAATCGCGAAAAAGATTTTGTTACCTACATTCCTTGACGCATTGCTTTTAATTTTTCCCGAATTTGTCTAAAATCGGGTCTATTTTCGGCTTTTTCTGCCCAACAATCTTTTATCGTATTGATAATATAATCTTGGCAATCGAGTTCTTCTAATGATGGACGAAAGATTTCTCCTGTCTCTGAAGGTCCATTCATAACTTTTAATACAATATCTAAAAATAAAAAAAAAATACAAAAGCTTACATTAAATTAAATTACTATACAATCGATCCCCCTATAACACTGTTGATTATTCTGTTTTATATGAATTCCGTGTTATACAAGTCACTTAGATTTTACAAATACGTGTGCCGTTCACAGCCCGGCACACGTATTTGTAAAATCTAAGTGACTCGTACAACACGGAATTCATATAAAACGGAATTATCAACAGTGTTATAGGGGGGGTCTACCGTAATTATGGTTTGGTGAGCCACAAAGCTCTTTATCATACACTCGATAACAAATTGCAATTACCTTTAGGAGGCAGCATTATATTACCAAATGGTCCTTGTCTTTGCATAATTTCGTGTAAGATAATAGCGAATGAATACACATCGCCCTTCTGACTAATCTTTGGAAAATTAGATGTCTGACGAAGAAGTTCAGGAGCTTTCCATAAGAGATCTTGAGAGAAAAAAAAATATTCAATTTATGTATTTATATTATAAAAATGCTTAAAAATCTTACGAAAGAAAGCGTAAATATACTTCTATAATATTCATAATCTGTAATTGTAGTAGTATTGGCATTTGAACGTAATTCGTGCAAACCAAAATCCGAAACTTGCAATACCCATCTACTTGTTATCAAACAATTTGAAGATTTTAAATTCCCGTGCACTCGTAACTCACTATCATGAAGATAAAGCATTCCCTAAAGAAATAAAACAGGTTTTTCAAGATTATATACACTGCTTTATATTTAAATTTAATGTAATGTGTAATCTCTCACCTTAATAAAATCTGACACCAACGATGCTATGAATATTTTATCCAGTTTCAAGTCTTCATTTTCTAGAATATCCTATAAATATTGGTATTTTAATTTAAACGACCTTAGATACGTTTATATCAATATAAATCGATTTAACGCCATTATTTGTTCGCTTCCGAAATTGGTATGGCGCTAAATCGAAGACTTCAAAGTATAACTTAGTAAACGTAATTTCGAGGTTTTAAGTTGCTTGAAAGTAACTTGATTTGCTATTAATAATTTCGTTTGCAATGCAAAATAGTACATTTAATAATTTACAAATAATCAAGGATCTTCTGTTTAATATTTATGAAGAAGATCCTTCGTTGGCGCTTTATGGGTTTAGCGCTGTTTGCCGTGTTTAGATATTATTACGGCACATTATATGTATTTTAATTATAAGCAATTGTTTTTGATTATTTTTCTATTTTACAAGTCATTTCGTAATTTTATAATAATATTCAATTTTTTTTTATATAGTAGATAATTAATGAACAACTTTTGTAAATTACCATGACCCGTTACCACTCCCTAAACTTGTTGAATAAAACAAAATTAATTTAAAGAAAAATAATTTTAAAAACAATTATCAATATTATATAATTTATTTAACTTAATTTTAATTTTAAATTATTGATTTATTTATTTATTATTATTATTATTAAAATAAAACATTAAATTCATTTTCAGACTTCAGGTGGCGCTAAGAGGAGTCGATCGTTTGTAAAAGCTGTCAACGCCACCATTACTCAACTTAATGGTTTTAAAGTGTACAATGTTAAAAGACTAAATTGAATAGGAAAAAAGCAATTAAAATATATCTAATTATTCGATTGGAATTAATTTATTGAAATTTGTTTCAAACAGTAAATAATTGAATTATTTTTGTATCGATCTAGCTAACGAACGACAATTACGAGACAATGAGATAATTAAGTCGTAATTGGTCACATGACACCAATTATACGATCTTCTTTTCCTATTATATCATTTAATTAATATTTTTAAAAAAATCTGTCTAAATAATTTATTTACTTAAACGATCTTTAGGCAGATTTTGTAAAGTACAGTATTATATTTTTACGACAGGCGCTTACAACCGAAGTTGCCAAAATATTTGTTGACATTATAAATAACGTGATACATTTTTTTTTTTTTTAAAAAAAAGCTTAAACCATTGCGAAATGTTGCAGACTAATTTATGGAACCGCAAATTTTTTTTAATGTGAAATTTTCCGTGTAAAATTGTATTTTGTTTATTATTCGGGACTTAATTTACATGTAAACTTAATCGCATTTATGCACGCTGAATTTATGACAAAATCGTGTTGTAGGCATTAATTTAATTTTTTAATTTTACAATAAAATATTCATTATTACAATGCCGGGCTTCATTTTTTAAATAATATTTTTTAATTAAAAAAAGCACGTGGCTTCCGATCCAGACCGGAACTTCGTAGGCAGAGCATGCATCGGACTTCCGGCCGCTAAGATCTCCGTATCAGGTCTCGATTTTCATTAATATTAAATCATTGGAAAATATATTAACGAGAAAAATAAAAGTAATTTCGAAATAATTGTATATTATTTTTTTTATTTTATTTTAAGAAGAGAAAGAGAGAGAGAGAGAGAAAAAATATTAGATTTTGTGCAATATATCCTGAGGTGATTTTTCTTATTTTAACTTCCCTAACAATTCAGGAAAGATTGCGAGATGAGTAGGCCCAGTCAAATAATTGCTGACCTTGGGCAGCTGGTATCTTTAAATAGAAATTTATTATACGAATTGTTTCTATCAGAATGCAAAAATGTGATAATATATAGGCCTCTATATATATATATATATATATATAATAAATTCTCATTTATTCAATATTCTAGATAAATAAATGCGCATTATTCATTTTAAATAATTCTCACACTAAATTAATTCAAAAATATTTACGAATAAGGGTGACATGACTCATAAATGCAGATTGAGCATATTTACAATTTGTAACAAGAGTTTGGCTTTATTCCAAATTTATATATGTAAATAAGATTTTCATCCATTTAAATAAACAAATAATTCTAACCTTACGTTTAACTATTTTTTTTTATCTAATTACAAATCTTATTCTTTTGTAATAAAATTGGCCAAAGAATATTTAATCTAGAAAAGCGAAAGTTTTCTTTTAAATTCAGGGAAAATTGTTTTTTTTTTTTTTTTTTTTTTAAATAACATAAATAAATAACATGCAACATAATTGGATGACCTAGTCTTGAATAAATTGCCACTCTATTCACTGTGCCAATCCATTTCGACTTGTCTTCTTTGAAAAGTAGAATAAACTTGTAACTAGCTTACGTAATTAGAAAAGGACATCATTATCTACTTTGGCGTTACCTGCAAACTACCCTTCATGCAGTATTCTGTCACAATGTAGATGCAGTTACCTTGAATACAAGCACCGATGAAAGGATTTATGTTATCGTGGTGTAATTCTCTTAACTACATAAATAAACAAATAATAAATTAATAATTAAAAAAACACGCCTTGTAATTCACGTTTTTTTTTTTCTTTTGTACGAACAATGTACTCACGATTTTCATTTCTTTCTTAGTATCTCTAGATAAATCAGCAATCCTTCTATGATAATGAAATTGTTTAACTGCCACCCACATTCCTCGATACAGAGCGATTTGAGTAAACACTTGTCCCGCTGTTTTCGATTCTACTGACATCTGACTTAAACTAGACTATTAAATAACGTAAATATTATAATTTGAATTAAGCCAAATTATGTATAAAAGTCAATAAGATCTACTTTACTCTGCTGTTGGATGAGAGAAGACCATTTGATGTTTGTCTATGCATATCGTCGAATGTTATCCGCCATAGAAGACCAGCGATTTCTTGTTCGTATTTCCAATTCCTGTAATGAATTTAAAGTTCTAAATTCTTTCATACATAGTTTTGTTTACATATAGAAGCAACGATATTAATTTTAAATTGATTTAAAATGATCTTAAAGCAATTATTATTGTCGTAATGCTATTATTATGTAACCTTATGCATTTTGATTATATAAGACGATAAAAATAACAATGAAGAGTGCTTATCGTGGTATATATTTATATATATTTATTATCTAATCAAATATATAAATAGAATTAAGTTTTACTTGATTCATATTAAATTTATTTTAAAATTGAAATATATTAGTAAGTCAATGCTGTCATTATTATTATTATTATTAAAAGAGTTATTATTACTTAATATTTTAATTTTAATTTTAAAATAATTTAATTAAATGTATTAATATATTTAATTATTTTCCCCTGTAAAATTTTTAATTCTTTTATAGTGTTTTTCTACAATAATCAAAGTTTTATTATTCAAAAAATTAGTTTTAAAATAGAATTAATTGGTGTTTTATAAAAACGATAACACGGTGTATAATTGATTGAACTATAAAATAAAAAAATTAATTGAGAATTCATAAAATATCTTTGACAGAGAATTAAATATAATTAAGTTGTGCAGTTGAGTCATTAATTGCCACTGGAATTAAATTCACCAGCCAGACAAATTAATGGAAAAATAAAATATGTGAAGGTCATATATAGGCTATATATATACTGTATATAAGAACAAGTTGAAAGGTCAAACGAAATAACAAGAATATGTCTCCTATTTTTCATGTTTTAATGATTATAAAATTATTCTAAGAAGGCAAAAAACCCATTCAAATCGCATAAATCTTATTCTTTACAATTGTATAGTGTAATTTACCACAAAGACAATATAAAAAATTTTATGTAATAATTTTTATAGACATTTTCGAGTATTATTGATATCGCGTGAGAATAATCAGTAAAAAAAAAAATTCTAAAGTCAAAACAAAACAGGTTGTTGCTGGGACGATAAGCATTTTTAATAGTAGGCTATATTACGAAGGTGTTTGATTAATTTTTCCTCGTAGAGTTTTACATAAACTGATAACTGACCTTGAGTAATGGATTATTTTTATCACAAAGAGGGGAAAATTTTATTTTAAAATATCATAAAAGTCTCATTAAATTGGTTCTTAGCCAAGCGTATAATCCAAGAAAGTACGCAACAGTTTTCTTAAGTACAGTACATACTCGTATTTTACAAACAATTGCAAATACCTGTACTACATCTTTTTCATTAATCAACAAGACAAATGACAAAGGTTATATTCAATTTAAAAGAAATTAATAAATAGAATACCGTAATTAATCTGTGCTAATGGCCACCCACCTGTAGGTTATAGCTGTTATCAAACACACTGATAAGAGAATGCTACCCAATACTCCCGCTATTATTTCCCTATTTTTATCTGTAAATAAAAAAAAAATAAATTTTATAAATCACTCCTTTAATTCTTAGCCTTTTTTTTTTATCTGAAACATCATACCAGAAGGCGTCGAACACAGGTTGTTATTATATCCACAGGGTGGTTCGTCTAAAGGAGGTTCACCACCGATCCAATCTATCGTCTTATCCAGCCTTAACTTCTGTTATGAAATATTAATTATGCAAATAAAATAATATATGTAATTGTTAATTAACTGATAAGTTACTTTAAAATTAATTAATTACCGGTTCCAATTCGTCTCCTTGGTAATAAAAATTTCCAACTGGCATCATTGTGTATTGGTATATTAAATCTACTTTTTCAGAAAGTACTTTAGTAGGGCTATTTTGCCTTGCTAAAACAGTGTAATTATTTTCAACATCGCCATTTTCATCTATCCTCATCCAGACACCAGTAATGCCTACAAAACAAAGGCCTTTTTAATTAAAAAAAAATGAGGGAAATTTGAATGTAATCAAATTGCTCAAATTGTAAATTACTTTGATAAGTTTTCTTCTTGATTATATTTTGTATAATATTTGTTCCATTTTTGGGATCTTCTTCAGCTTCTAAGACTTTTGCTAAGGATTCGGCATACAGCATGACAGCATCATATAAATACGCGGCTTCTACAGTAACATGCTGTTTTCAAAATAAATAATTTCTATTAAATTATTTAGAAATTTAATTCTTTGTTGTGTAGATTTCTTTTACTTTCCTGGCTCAAAAAAGTAAAAATAATAATAATAATAATAATCCAGCAACGAGTTGCTTAACTTTCCTGGCAACATTTAACATTTTGATGGCGTCATCTGTTATGATATTTTTAAAAGAATAAGAAACAGAATTTGAAATTTGGCATGGTAATTTCTATACAAGAGGCATTGACGATATTAAATATTGGTGGTTAAAGGTCTAGATACATGGTTCCCAGAAGGGCAATTTGATTTTTAAGAGGACAATTCGAGAATGATGAATTTGAAATCTCGCTAATTGTTCTCATATCTTATTATTCATAAATTAAGCTAATTTATGAATAATAATATATAATGAATAATGTTTTTTAATTTCCCTCTTTTCACGCCATCTTCTTCTCAGTCTTTTTTTCATATCACTACATTATTATTATTTTTTAAACAATTTCTTAGTGATTTTTTCCTTAGTACTTCAACTTTCCTTTCGTTCATTTATTTTATTTTTTTTTTTTTCGTTCATAAATGCCATGTTCTTTGGAAGCTTGTTTAAACCAAGTTAATGGCCTTTTACGCTTCCTTCACGTAAACAGGAGTTCACGTTTTGAATAATAAGAATGATATGTCACAGAGAGCATCAGGATTTTCAGAGATGCTTAGGTGGGCATGGCCAAAAAAAGATTGAGAACCACTGGTCCAGAGCAGTGCCGGCCCGAGGCAAGTTTTAGGATGGAGCGAGATCCTATTATGGCTCCCCCCTTGGTTGCCCCTTATTTATACCCTTTAATTTTCTCTACCACTGAGGCGCCCACTAGGACTTAGCGCCTGGAGTGGCTGCTCCATTCGCCCTATGGTAGGGCCGGCTCTGNAATACATAATGTTAGGCTTGAGATTATTTGCAAATTTAAATTGCAGCATACATTGTAACTTGCATTGTAGAATACATTGCAAGCTTGCATTTCAAGGATTATTTGCAGCTTGATTAAAAAGATATGTAAAACGTTCATTTGTGTAAATTGTGTAAGATGAATGTTGTTGATACATGAAAATGAATTACAGTCACTTACGTGAAAATAACAGTTAACAATGGAAATTATTTTGTCCTCATAATGTTAAAAGGTTCAATAAGAAGAAATACAAAATAATATATCCTGTATTAAATGGCACTTTCTGTTTGATGATTCAATCTGTGAGTTTCTATATATGGTCCTTTCTGGCTAAATAGTCCAGCAAACCATGTGACAATATTAGGTTTACTTTTGTGCAGTTCGTCTAACGATCTCCAATATTTATTGTGCATCTTTAAATGTTTCTTTTCGTTTATCGTTTCTTCTGCAGATAATAAAGGTATTATGGTGGCACCATCTTCTAAATGTGGAGTTGTGCCGTTTGAGGTGATTGGTATTATCTCTGTCATCGCTTCTTCCGTTCTTTCTTCTACGTTTTGAACTTTATTGTCGTGACAATTTTGTGTATTTAATGTCCTACCATTATAGGGACTATCTTGACCACAATTCCTCAAATAAGATGGAATTGATCCGTGAGACATTGCTGCAACTACATCTTCTAAATGACACGCGTCGTTACGCACCGCTAACGATCCTCTACGAGGATGATCTAATTTTGGACTTCTCCTCCTTATTTCCGAGTCTCTAACAGCACTGAAAAGTGGTTGAGGTAATATTTGATCATGAGGTAATGTTCTGTGCGCTCTTGGATTGCACTGGCCTAATAGCCAAAAAGTTTTCACTTCACCTTTTCCCTATAAAATTTTAAAATTCACGTTATTTTCAGTTTCGTGTTAACGAAGTGAATGTAATTTTCATACAAATAAATTTACCTTCATCTTAATTATTCCTCTTTCCTCTATTATATACCCACCGAGTTTCTGTAAGTAATCTCTGCACTGTAAGCTAATGTGTATTTTCAATGCTGAAATTTCGTAAGAAATTAATCTAGCATCTAAATTACTAAAGCCTATTTACATTTGATATTAAAAATAACAGTTTTACCTTCTCCATTAGATTCCATTCTAGAAGCTGTATTAACTGTATCACCAAAAAGACAATACCTGGGCATAGTTAATCCAACAACTCCAGCTACAACTGGACCTATAATATATATATATATATATATATTTAAATTTTAAGAATGAAAAATACAAAACTAATAGTTAGATTTATTACAATATAACTGCATTGGTTATCGTGATAACTTTGATCGACTAAATCTACTCAATGATGCCATTTACCTGTATGTATGCCAATTCTTAATTTTAAAAGATGATTTGGTCTATGCCTTATTTTAAAAGTTTTCACTGTTTCTAGAAGTTCAAGGGCCATAGAAGCTATCTCAGAAGCGTGAAGATCATCATTTCGAAGAGGTAATCCACTTACAACCATATAAGCATCTCCTATTGTTTCGACTTTGTAAACGTTGTAATGACTAATTATATCATCAAATATTGTGTATAAATCATTCAAAAATGTCACCACCTAAAAGCATATTCTTATATAGTAACCTTTAAAATAAATATATACAATATTTTATTTAAATTTTCCATACTTCCATAGGCGTACTATCAGCTGACATCTCAGTAAAGCCAACAATATCACTAAAATATATAGTTACAGCATCAAAAGATTCGGGACGAACTACTTCCCCTTTTATTAATTGAGCAGCAACTGATCTGTAAAATTTTAAATTATATTATTATTATTATTATTGGAAAGAATTTATATTATTTATTTAAATATCAATAAATTATTTAATACTTAGGTAACATGCGATATAGCAAAGCTTCTGTTTTCTTCTGTTCTTCCTGTAGCTGGCTTGTCCTTTCATCTACTAATTCTTCTAGATTATTCGCATATTTCTCCATCATTTCCATCATATTGTCTACTATATTGGTCTTCCTATAAAAATTTAATTCGAAAGTATTTCAAGTATTCAAGAAAAGTTTATGAGACGAGTTAAACACATTCTGACGTTGTTTATATTTTAAAATATTTGAGAAATTTATCAGAAAATATTTCTTGAAAAATTCGTTTTAATCGCGAAAAAGATTTTGTTACCTACATTCCTTGACGCATTGCTTTTAATTTTTCCCGAATTTGTCTAAAATCGGGTCTATTTTCGGCTTTTTCTGCCCAACAATCTTTTATCGTATTGATAATATAATCTTGGCAATCGAGTTCTTCTAATGATGGACGAAAGATTTCTCCTGTCTCTGAAGGTCCATTCATAACTTTTAATACAATATCTAAAAATAAAAAAAAAATACAAAAGCTTACATTAAATTAAATTACTATACAATCGATCCCCCTATAACACTGTTGATTATTCTGTTTTATATGAATTCCGTGTTATACAAGTCACTTAGATTTTACAAATACGTGTGCCGTTCACAGCCCGGCACACGTATTTGTAAAATCTAAGTGACTCGTACAACACGGAATTCATATAAAACGGAATTATCAACAGTGTTATAGGGGGGGTCTACCGTAATTATGGTTTGGTGAGCCACAAAGCTCTTTATCATACACTCGATAACAAATTGCAATTACCTTTAGGAGGCAGCATTATATTACCAAATGGTCCTTGTCTTTGCATAATTTCGTGTAAGATAATAGCGAATGAATACACATCGCCCTTCTGACTAATCTTTGGAAAATTAGATGTCTGACGAAGAAGTTCAGGAGCTTTCCATAAGAGATCTTGAGAGAAAAAAAAATATTCAATTTATGTATTTATATTATAAAAATGCTTAAAAATCTTACGAAAGAAAGCGTAAATATACTTCTATAATATTCATAATCTGTAATTGTAGTAGTATTGGCATTTGAACGTAATTCGTGCAAACCAAAATCCGAAACTTGCAATACCCATCTACTTGTTATCAAACAATTTGAAGATTTTAAATTCCCGTGCACTCGTAACTCACTATCATGAAGATAAAGCATTCCCTAAAGAAATAAAACAGGTTTTTCAAGATTATATACACTGCTTTATATTTAAATTTAATGTAATGTGTAATCTCTCACCTTAATAAAATCTGACACCAACGATGCTATGAATATTTTATCCAGTTTCAAGTCTTCATTTTCTAGAATATCCTATAAATATTGGTATTTTAATTTAAACGACCTTAGATACGTTTATATCAATATAAATCGATTTAACGCCATTATTTGTTCGCTTCCGAAATTGGTATGGCGCTAAATCGAAGACTTCAAAGTATAACTTAGTAAACGTAATTTCGAGGTTTTAAGTTGCTTGAAAGTAACTTGATTTGCTATTAATAATTTCGTTTGCAATGCAAAATAGTACATTTAATAATTTACAAATAATCAAGGATCTTCTGTTTAATATTTATGAAGAAGATCCTTCGTTGGCGCTTTATGGGTTTAGCGCTGTTTGCCGTGTTTAGATATTATTACGGCACATTATATGTATTTTAATTATAAGCAATTGTTTTTGATTATTTTTCTATTTTACAAGTCATTTCGTAATTTTATAATAATATTCAATTTTTTTTTATATAGTAGATAATTAATGAACAACTTTTGTAAATTACCATGACCCGTTACCACTCCCTAAACTTGTTGAATAAAACAAAATTAATTTAAAGAAAAATAATTTTAAAAACAATTATCAATATTATATAATTTATTTAACTTAATTTTAATTTTAAATTATTGATTTATTTATTTATTATTATTATTATTAAAATAAAACATTAAATTCATTTTCAGACTTCAGGTGGCGCTAAGAGGAGTCGATCGTTTGTAAAAGCTGTCAACGCCACCATTACTCAACTTAATGGTTTTAAAGTGTACAATGTTAAAAGACTAAATTGAATAGGAAAAAAGCAATTAAAATATATCTAATTATTCGATTGGAATTAATTTATTGAAATTTGTTTCAAACAGTAAATAATTGAATTATTTTTGTATCGATCTAGCTAACGAACGACAATTACGAGACAATGAGATAATTAAGTCGTAATTGGTCACATGACACCAATTATACGATCTTCTTTTCCTATTATATCATTTAATTAATATTTTTAAAAAAATCTGTCTAAATAATTTATTTACTTAAACGATCTTTAGGCAGATTTTGTAAAGTACAGTATTATATTTTTACGACAGGCGCTTACAACCGAAGTTGCCAAAATATTTGTTGACATTATAAATAACGTGACACATTTTTTTTTTTTTTAAAAAAAAGCTTAAACCATTGCGAAATGTTGCAGACTAATTTATGGAACCGCAAATTTTTTTTAATGTGAAATTTTCCGTGTAAAATTGTATTTTGTTTATTATTCGGGACTTAATTTACATGTAAACTTAATCGCATTTATGCACGCTGAATTTATGACAAAATCGTGTTGTAGGCATTAATTTAATTTTTTAATTTTACAATAAAATATTCATTATTACAATGCCGGGCTTCATTTTTTAAATAATATTTTTTAATTAAAAAAAGCACGTGGCTTCCGATCCAGACCGGAACTTCGTAGGCAGAGCATGCATCGGACTTCCGGCCGCTAAGATCTCCGTATCAGGTCTCGATTTTCATTAATATTAAATCATTGGAAAATATATTAACGAGAAAAATAAAAGTAATTTCGAAATAATTGTATATTATTTTTTTTATTTTATTTTAAGAAGAGAAAGAGAGAGAGAGAGAGAAAAAATATTAGATTTTGTGCAATATATCCTGAGGTGATTTTTCTTATTTTAACTTCCCTAACAATTCAGGAAAGATTGCGAGATGAGTAGGCCCAGTCAAATAATTGCTGACCTTGGGCAGCTGGTATCTTTAAATAGAAATTTATTATACGAATTGTTTCTATCAGAATGCAAAAATGTGATAATATATAGGCCTCTATATATATATATATATATATATAATAAATTCTCATTTATTCAATATTCTAGATAAATAAATGCGCATTATTCATTTTAAATAATTCTCACACTAAATTAATTCAAAAATATTTACGAATAAGGGTGACATGACTCATAAATGCAGATTGAGCATATTTACAATTTGTAACAAGAGTTTGGCTTTATTCCAAATTTATATATGTAAATAAGATTTTCATCCATTTAAATAAACAAATAATTCTAACCTTACGTTTAACTATTTTTTTTTATCTAATTACAAATCTTATTCTTTTGTAATAAAATTGGCCAAAGAATATTTAATCTAGAAAAGCGAAAGTTTTCTTTTAAATTCAGGGAAAATTGTTTTTTTTTTTTTTTTTTTTTTAAATAACATAAATAAATAACATGCAACATAATTGGATGACCTAGTCTTGAATAAATTGCCACTCTATTCACTGTGCCAATCCATTTCGACTTGTCTTCTTTGAAAAGTAGAATAAACTTGTAACTAGCTTACGTAATTAGAAAAGGACATCATTATCTACTTTGGCGTTACCTGCAAACTACCCTTCATGCAGTATTCTGTCACAATGTAGATGCAGTTACCTTGAATACAAGCACCGATGAAAGGATTTATGTTATCGTGGTGTAATTCTCTTAACTACATAAATAAACAAATAATAAATTAATAATTAAAAAAACACGCCTTGTAATTCACGTTTTTTTTTTTCTTTTGTACGAACAATGTACTCACGATTTTCATTTCTTTCTTAGTATCTCTAGATAAATCAGCAATCCTTCTATGATAATGAAATTGTTTAACTGCCACCCACATTCCTCGATACAGAGCGATTTGAGTAAACACTTGTCCCGCTGTTTTCGATTCTACTGACATCTGACTTAAACTAGACTATTAAATAACGTAAATATTATAATTTGAATTAAGCCAAATTATGTATAAAAGTCAATAAGATCTACTTTACTCTGCTGTTGGATGAGAGAAGACCATTTGATGTTTGTCTATGCATATCGTCGAATGTTATCCGCCATAGAAGACCAGCGATTTCTTGTTCGTATTTCCAATTCCTGTAATGAATTTAAAGTTCTAAATTCTTTCATACATAGTTTTGTTTACATATAGAAGCAACGATATTAATTTTAAATTGATTTAAAATGATCTTAAAGCAATTATTATTGTCGTAATGCTATTATTATGTAACCTTATGCATTTTGATTATATAAGACGATAAAAATAACAATGAAGAGTGCTTATCGTGGTATATATTTATATATATTTATTATCTAATCAAATATATAAATAGAATTAAGTTTTACTTGATTCATATTAAATTTATTTTAAAATTGAAATATATTAGTAAGTCAATGCTGTCATTATTATTATTATTATTAAAAGAGTTATTATTACTTAATATTTTAATTTTAATTTTAAAATAATTTAATTAAATGTATTAATATATTTAATTATTTTCCCCTGTAAAATTTTTAATTCTTTTATAGTGTTTTTCTACAATAATCAAAGTTTTATTATTCAAAAAATTAGTTTTAAAATAGAATTAATTGGTGTTTTATAAAAACGATAACACGGTGTATAATTGATTGAACTATAAAATAAAAAAATTAATTGAGAATTCATAAAATATCTTTGACAGAGAATTAAATATAATTAAGTTGTGCAGTTGAGTCATTAATTGCCACTGGAATTAAATTCACCAGCCAGACAAATTAATGGAAAAATAAAATATGTGAAGGTCATATATAGGCTATATATATACTGTATATAAGAACAAGTTGAAAGGTCAAACGAAATAACAAGAATATGTCTCCTATTTTTCATGTTTTAATGATTATAAAATTATTCTAAGAAGGCAAAAAACCCATTCAAATCGCATAAATCTTATTCTTTACAATTGTATAGTGTAATTTACCACAAAGACAATATAAAAAATTTTATGTAATAATTTTTATAGACATTTTCGAGTATTATTGATATCGCGTGAGAATAATCAGTAAAAAAAAAAATTCTAAAGTCAAAACAAAACAGGTTGTTGCTGGGACGATAAGCATTTTTAATAGTAGGCTATATTACGAAGGTGTTTGATTAATTTTTCCTCGTAGAGTTTTACATAAACTGATAACTGACCTTGAGTAATGGATTATTTTTATCACAAAGAGGGGAAAATTTTATTTTAAAATATCATAAAAGTCTCATTAAATTGGTTCTTAGCCAAGCGTATAATCCAAGAAAGTACGCAACAGTTTTCTTAAGTACAGTACATACTCGTATTTTACAAACAATTGCAAATACCTGTACTACATCTTTTTCATTAATCAACAAGACAAATGACAAAGGTTATATTCAATTTAAAAGAAATTAATAAATAGAATACCGTAATTAATCTGTGCTAATGGCCACCCACCTGTAGGTTATAGCTGTTATCAAACACACTGATAAGAGAATGCTACCCAATACTCCCGCTATTATTTCCCTATTTTTATCTGTAAATAAAAAAAAAATAAATTTTATAAATCACTCCTTTAATTCTTAGCCTTTTTTTTTATCTGAAACATCATACCAGAAGGCGTCGAACACAGGTTGTTATTATATCCACAGGGTGGTTCGTCTAAAGGAGGTTCACCACCGATCCAATCTATCGTCTTATCCAGCCTTAACTTCTGTTATGAAATATTAATTATGCAAATAAAATAATATATGTAATTGTTAATTAACTGATAAGTTACTTTAAAATTAATTAATTACCGGTTCCAATTCGTCTCCTTGGTAATAAAAATTTCCAACTGGCATCATTGTGTATTGGTATATTAAATCTACTTTTTCAGAAAGTACTTTAGTAGGGCTATTTTGCCTTGCTAAAACAGTGTAATTATTTTCAACATCGCCATTTTCATCTATCCTCATCCAGACACCAGTAATGCCTACAAAACAAAGGCCTTTTTAATTAAAAAAAAATGAGGGAAATTTGAATGTAATCAAATTGCTCAAATTGTAAATTACTTTGATAAGTTTTCTTCTTGATTATATTTTGTATAATATTTGTTCCATTTTTGGGATCTTCTTCAGCTTCTAAGACTTTTGCTAAGGATTCGGCATACAGCATGACAGCATCATATAAATACGCGGCTTCTACAGTAACATGCTGTTTTCAAAATAAATAATTTCTATTAAATTATTTAGAAATTTAATTCTTTGTTGTGTAGATTTCTTTTACTTTCCTGGCTCAAAAAAGTAAAAATAATAATAATAATAATAATCCAGCAACGAGTTGCTTAACTTTCCTGGCAACATTTAACATTTTGATGGCGTCATCTGTTATGATATTTTTAAAAGAATAAGAAACAGAATTTGAAATTTGGCATGGTAATTTCTATACAAGAGGCATTGACGATATTAAATATTGGTGGTTAAAGGTCTAGATACATGGTTCCCAGAAGGGCAATTTGATTTTTAAGAGGACAATTCGAGAATGATGAATTTGAAATCTCGCTAATTGTTCTCATATCTTATTATTCATAAATTAAGCTAATTTATGAATAATAATATATAATGAATAATGTTTTTTAATTTCCCTCTTTTCACGCCATCTTCTTCTCAGTCTTTTTTTCATATCACTACATTATTATTATTTTTTAAACAATTTCTTAGTGATTTTTTCCTTAGTACTTCAACTTTCCTTTCGTTCATTTATTTTATTTTTTTTTTTTTCGTTCATAAATGCCATGTTCTTTGGAAGCTTGTTTAAACCAAGTTAATGGCCTTTTACGCTTCCTTCACGTAAACAGGAGTTCACGTTTTGAATAATAAGAATGATATGTCACAGAGAGCATCAGGATTTTCAGAGATGCTTAGGTGGGCATGGCCAAAAAAAGATTGAGAACCACTGGTCCAGAGCAGTGCCGGCCCGAGGCAAGTTTTAGGATGGAGCGAGATCCTATTATGGCTCCCCCCTTGGTTGCCCCTTATTTATACCCTTTAATTTTCTCTACCACTGAGGCGCCCACTAGGACTTAGCGCCTGGAGTGGCTGCTCCATTCGCCCTATGGTAGGGCCGGCTCTGGACTCCAGAGGATGAGAGATAGAAGAGATCAGGTGTCGTATCTTACGTTCGGTCAAAAACAATGAAAATTTTACTCGTTTTCGGCTTTTATAATGTTTTTTAAAAACTCATCACTACCCTCAAAATCAAGCCTTTTTACAATATTTAATAATATAAAAGCTATTTTTAATAATACTAATAACAGATAATGCCACACACAATTTTTTTTTTTAACTTTGAATATTTAAATCAATATAAATCTTACCATCTGTCTTTCCTTAAAAGGACTTAAATGATAAAATGGACTTTTTAAATTGTATTCTCTGACTTTATCTGTAAATTCGTAATATTCATTTCCATTTGGTAAAGTGGCTCTAACTACTAAAAGTGACTGTATTATTCTTTGAGCAACTTTTTCGTCAACTAGAGCTGTGTCTTGCCCTTCTACATGTTCTAAAATAAAATTTTAAATGATAAATTAAAATAATAAATATTAATTAATCTTAAATTTGTAAAAATCGCATACTCCAAAGATATTTATGAGCGGTTGAATCAACATCTACTTCTAGATCAATGTATATGACTACGTATTCCCCTTTCCATAATAGTCTTTTCATATGCATTGCAACTAAAAATAATATTAAATGACGGCTGGTACCTAAAAATGTATAAACTATAGAAAGAAAATAAATAAATATAAGATAATTTATATAAAATTAACTATTAAATAGATAATTAGTTTTTAAAGAAAAAGTTTCATTATGAAAAAAAATTACCTCTTGTCGTTTTATAAGTCTCTTCTATAGTCTTTATAAATTGATTTTCACAACACGTTAAGTTTTCTTCACAACAAGTATAAGAATCATCAAATATTACTTTACTATTAAGCGTAAAATTCTTATTTAAAGTTGCAAATTTTTCTAGATTTTCAGCTACAACTAGATAAGGTCGAAGTTTTTGCGAAATTATAGAAAATTTTGTCCATTTATAGTATTTTAATAGAGCTACAACAGATTTTACTATCTAAAAAATTGCAAAAAAAATATTACAATTAGTAATTTAATTAAAAGATTTCCAGTTTAAAAAAAAGTAAGTATAGTAATCTTCAATTAAAGAGCTTAAGGACGAACGAACAGACAAACAAACGGACCAATGAGAATCTATAGGTTTGCAATTTGAAAATTGCAGTCGAACAATTGATTTTTTTTTATAATTATAACTTAATAAATAACTTACACGTTCGTCAGAAGGATGAGTTCGAGCAAATGTCTGAAAATTCTTCGTATTTACTCTAGAATTGAAGCAACTCTGAAAAAAAATTATTCCCTAAATCAAAATTTTCTTAATTAATGTTAATTTTTCACAGGTTATTAATACTTTAAGTTTAACTAAGTTTTAAAATCGTTAATTATGTTTATAAAGTCAAGTAAAATTCGAATTTTATTACAATCAGAAAAATTTGATAAACATTATTTAATTAAGTTAATTATAATAATAAGTTAATTAATTTTATTTTTCATATATTTAGATTTACAATTAACTAGAAAGGGACGTCACGTAAAACTCGATAACAAATTGCAATTACCTTTAGGAGGCAGCATTATATTACCAAATGGTCCTTGTCTTTGCATAATTTCGTGTAAGATAATAGCGAATGAATACACATCGCCCTTCTGACTAATCTTTGGAAAATTAGATGTCTGACGAAGAAGTTCAGGAGCTTTCCATAAGAGATCTTGAGAGAAAAAAAAATATTCAATTTATGTATTTATATTATAAAAATGCTTAAAAATCTTACGAAAGAAAGCGTAAATATACTTCTATAATATTCATAATCTGTAATTGTAGTAGTATTGGCATTTGAACGTAATTCGTGCAAACCAAAATCCGAAACTTGCAATACCCATCTACTTGTTATCAAACAATTTGAAGATTTTAAATTCCCGTGCACTCGTAACTCACTATCATGAAGATAAAGCATTCCCTAAAGAAATAAAACAGGTTTTTCAAGATTATATACACTGCTTTATATTTAAATTTAATGTAATGTGTAATCTCTCACCTTAATAAAATCTGACACCAACGATGCTATGAATATTTTATCCAGTTTCAAGTCTTCATTTTCTAGAATATCCTATAAATATTGGCATTTTAATTTAAACGACCTTAGATAAGTTTATATCAATATAAATCGATTTAACGCCATTATTTGTTCGCTTCCGAAATTGGTATGGCGCTAAATCGAAGACTTCAAAGTATAACTTAGTAAACGTAATTTCGAGGTTTTAAGTTGCTTGAAAGTAACTTGATTTGCTATTAATAATTTCGTTTGCAATGCAAAATAGTACATTTAATAATTTACAAATAATCAAGGATCTTCTGTTTAATATTTATGAAGAAGATCCTTCGTTGGCGCTTTATGGGTTTAGCGCTGTTTGCCGTGTTTAGATATTATTACGGCACATTATATGTATTTTAATTATAAGCAATTGTTTTTGATTATTTTTCTATTTTACAAGTCATTTCGTAATTTTATAATAATATTCAATTTTTTTTTATATATAAGAGATTATTAATGAACAACTTTTGTAAATTACCATGACCCGTTACCACTCCCTAAACTTGTTGAATAAAACAAAATTAATTTAAAGAAAAATAATTTTAAAAACAATTATCAATATTATATAATTTATTTAACTTAATTTTAATTTTAAATTATTGATTTATTTATTTATTATTATTATTATTAAAATAAAACATTAAATNTTAAAAATCTTACAAAAGAAAGCGTAAATATACTTCTATAATATTCATAATCTGTAATTGTAGTAGTATTGGCATTTGAACGTAATTCGTGCAAACCAAAATCCGAAACTTGCAATACCCATCTACTTGTTATCAAACAATTTGAAGATTTTAAATTCCCGTGCACTCGTAACTCACTATCATGAAGATAAAGCATTCCCTAAAGAAATAAAACAGGTTTTTCAAGATTATATACACTGCTTTATATTTAAATTTAATGTAATGTGTAATCTCTCACCTTAATAAAATCTGACACCAACGATGCTATGAATATTTTATCCAGTTTCAAGTCTTCATTTTCTAGAATATCCTATAAATATTGGTATTTTAATTTAAACGACCTTAGATACGTTTATATCAATATAAATCGATTTAACGCCATTATTTGTTCGCTTCCGAAATTGGTATGGCGCTAAATCGAAGACTTCAAAGTATAACTTAGTAAACGTAATTTCGAGGTTTTAAGTTGCTTGAAAGTAACTTGATTTGCTATTAATAATTTCGTTTGCAATGCAAAATAGTACATTTAATAATTTACAAATAATCAAGGATCTTCTGTTTAATATTTATGAAGAAGATCCTTCGTTGGCGCTTTATGGGTTTAGCGCTGTTTGCCGTGTTTAGATATTATTACGGCACATTATATGTATTTTAATTATAAGCAATTGTTTTTGATTATTTTTCTATTTTACAAGTCATTTCGTAATTTTATAATAATATTCAATTTTTTTTTATATAGTAGATAATTAATGAACAACTTTTGTAAATTACCATGACCCGTTACCACTCCCTAAACTTGTTGAATAAAACAAAATTAATTTAAAGAAAAATAATTTTAAAAACAATTATCAATATTATATAATTTATTTAACTTAATTTTAATTTTAAATTATTGATTTATTTATTTATTATTATTATTATTAAAATAAAACATTAAATTCATTTTCAGACTTCAGGTGGCGCTAAGAGGAGTCGATCGTTTGTAAAAGCTGTCAACGCCACCATTACTCAACTTAATGGTTTTAAAGTGTACAATGTTAAAAGACTAAATTGAATAGGAAAAAAGCAATTAAAATATATCTAATTATTCGATTGGAATTAATTTATTGAAATTTGTTTCAAACAGTAAATAATTGAATTATTTTTGTATCGATCTAGCTAACGAACGACAATTACGAGACAATGAGATAATTAAGTCGTAATTGGTCACATGACACCAATTANAAGCAATTAAAATATATCTAATTATTCGATTGAAATTAATTTATTGAAATTTGTTTCAAACAGTAAATAATTGAATTATTTTTGTATCGATCTAGCTAACGAACGACAATTACGAGACAATGAGATAATTAAGTCGTAATTGGTCACATGACACCAATTATACGATCTTCTTTTCCTATTATATCATTTAATTAATATTTTTAAAAAAATCTGTCTAAATAATTTATTTACTTAAACGATCTTTAGGCAGATTTTGTAAAGTACAGTATTATATTTTTACGATAGGCGCTTACAACCGAAGTTGCCAAAATATTTGTTGACATTATAAATAACGTGACACATTTTTTTTTTTTAAAAAAAGCTTAAACCATTGCGAAATGTTGCAGACTAATTTATGGAACCGCAAATTTTTTTTAATGTGAAATTTTCCGTGTAAAATTGTATTTTGTTTATTATTCGGGACTTAATTTACATGTAAACTTAATCGCATTTATGCACGCTGAATTTATGACAAAATCGTGTTGTAGGCATTAATTTAATTTTTTAATTTTACAATAAAATATTCATTATTACAATGCCGGGCTTCATTTTTTAAATAATATTTTTTAATTAAAAAAAGCACGTGGCTTCCGATCCAGACCGGAACTTCGTAGGCAGAGCATGCATCGGACTTCCGGCCGCTAAGATCTCCGTATCAGGTCTCGATTTTAATTAATATTAAATCAATGGAAAATAAAACTAATTTCGAAATAATTGTATATTATTTTTTATTTTAAGAAGAGAAAGAAAAAAAGAAAAAAAAATAGATTTTGTGCAATATATCCCGAGGAGATTTTTCTTATTTTAACTTCCTTAACAATTCAGGAAAGATTGCGAGATGAGTAGGCCCAGTCAAATAATTGCTGACCTTGGGCAGCTGGTATCTTTAAATAGAAATTTATTATACGAATTGTTTCTATCAGAATGCAAAAATGTGATAATATATAGGCCTCTATATATATATATATATATATATAATAAATTCTCATTTATTCAATATTCTAGATAAATAAATGCGCATTATTCATTTTAAATAATTCTCACACTAAATTAATTCAAAAATATTTACGAATAAGGGTGACATGACTCATAAATGCAGATTGAGCATATTTACAATTTGTAACAAGAGTTTGGCTTTATTCCAAATTTATATATGTAAATAAGATTTTCATCCATTTAAATAAACAAATAATTCTAACCTTACGTTTAACTATTTTTTTTTATCTAATTACAAATCTTATTCTTTTGTAATAAAATTGGCCAAAGAATATTTAATCTAGAAAAGCGAAAGTTTTCTTTTAAATTCAGGGAAAATTGTTTTTTTTTTTTTTTTTTTTTTAAATAACATAAATAAATAACATGCAACATAATTGGATGACCTAGTCTTGAATAAATTGCCACTCTATTCACTGTGCCAATCCATTTCGACTTGTCTTCTTTGAAAAGTAGAATAAACTTGTAACTAGCTTACGTAATTAGAAAAGGACATCATTATCTACTTTGGCGTTACCTGCAAACTACCCTTCATGCAGTATTCTGTCACAATGTAGATGCAGTTACCTTGAATACAAGCACCGATGAAAGGATTTATGTTATCGTGGTGTAATTCTCTTAACTACATAAATAAACAAATAATAAATTAATAATTAAAAAAACACGCCTTGTAATTCACGTTTTTTTTTTTCTTTTGTACGAACAATGTACTCACGATTTTCATTTCTTTCTTAGTATCTCTAGATAAATCAGCAATCCTTCTATGATAATGAAATTGTTTAACTGCCACCCACATTCCTCGATACAGAGCGATTTGAGTAAACACTTGTCCCGCTGTTTTCGATTCTACTGACATCTGACTTAAACTAGACTATTAAATAACGTAAATATTATAATTTGAATTAAGCCAAATTATGTATAAAAGTCAATAAGATCTACTTTACTCTGCTGTTGGATGAGAGAAGACCATTTGATGTTTGTCTATGCATATCGTCGAATGTTATCCGCCATAGAAGACCAGCGATTTCTTGTTCGTATTTCCAATTCCTGTAATGAATTTAAAGTTCTAAATTCTTTCATACATAGTTTTGTTTACATATAGAAGCAACGATATTAATTTTAAATTGATTTAAAATGATCTTAAAGCAATTATTATTGTCGTAATGCTATTATTATGTAACCTTATGCATTTTGATTATATAAGACGATAAAAATAACAATGAAGAGTGCTTATCGTGGTATATATTTATATATATTTATTATCTAATCAAATATATAAATAGAATTAAGTTTTACTTGATTCATATTAAATTTATTTTAAAATTGAAATATATTAGTAAGTCAATGCTGTCATTATTATTATTATTATTAAAAGAGTTATTATTACTTAATATTTTAATTTTAATTTTAAAATAATTTAATTAAATGTATTAATATATTTAATTATTTTCCCCTGTAAAATTTTTAATTCTTTTATAGTGTTTTTCTACAATAATCAAAGTTTTATTATTCAAAAAATTAGTTTTAAAATAGAATTAATTGGTGTTTTATAAAAACGATAACACGGTGTATAATTGATTGAACTATAAAATAAAAAAATTAATTGAGAATTCATAAAATATCTTTGACAGAGAATTAAATATAATTAAGTTGTGCAGTTGAGTCATTAATTGCCACTGGAATTAAATTCACCAGCCAGACAAATTAATGGAAAAATAAAATATGTGAAGGTCATATATAGGCTATATATATACTGTATATAAGAACAAGTTGAAAGGTCAAACGAAATAACAAGAATATGTCTCCTATTTTTCATGTTTTAATGATTATAAAATTATTCTAAGAAGGCAAAAAACCCATTCAAATCGCATAAATCTTATTCTTTACAATTGTATAGTGTAATTTACCACAAAGACAATATAAAAAATTTTATGTAATAATTTTTATAGACATTTTCGAGTATTATTGATATCGCGTGAGAATAATCAGTAAAAAAAAAAAATTCTAAAGTCAAAACAAAACAGGTTGTTGCTGGGACGATAAGCATTTTTAATAGTAGGCTATATTACGAAGGTGTTTGATTAATTTTTCCTCGTAGAGTTTTACATAAACTGATAACTGACCTTGAGTAATGGATTATTTTTATCACAAAGAGGGGAAAATTTTATTTTAAAATATCATAAAAGTCTCATTAAATTGGTTCTTAGCCAAGCGTATAATCCAAGAAAGTACGCAACAGTTTTCTTAAGTACAGTACATACTCGTATTTTACAAACAATTGCAAATACCTGTACTACATCTTTTTCATTAATCAACAAGACAAATGACAAAGGTTATATTCAATTTAAAAGAAATTAATAAATAGAATACCGTAATTAATCTGTGCTAATGGCCACCCACCTGTAGGTTATAGCTGTTATCAAACACACTGATAAGAGAATGCTACCCAATACTCCCGCTATTATTTCCCTATTTTTATCTGTAAATAAAAAAAAAATAAATTTTATAAATCACTCCTTTAATTCTTAGCCTTTTTTTTTATCTGAAACATCATACCAGAAGGCGTCGAACACAGGTTGTTATTATATCCACAGGGTGGTTCGTCTAAAGGAGGTTCACCACCGATCCAATCTATCGTCTTATCCAGCCTTAACTTCTGTTATGAAATATTAATTATGCAAATAAAATAATATATGTAATTGTTAATTAACTGATAAGTTACTTTAAAATTAATTAATTACCGGTTCCAATTCGTCTCCTTGGTAATAAAAATTTCCAACTGGCATCATTGTGTATTGGTATATTAAATCTACTTTTTCAGAAAGTACTTTAGTAGGGCTATTTTGCCTTGCTAAAACAGTGTAATTATTTTCAACATCGCCATTTTCATCTATCCTCATCCAGACACCAGTAATGCCTACAAAACAAAGGCCTTTTTAATTAAAAAAAAATGAGGGAAATTTGAATGTAATCAAATTGCTCAAATTGTAAATTACTTTGATAAGTTTTCTTCTTGATTATATTTTGTATAATATTTGTTCCATTTTTGGGATCTTCTTCAGCTTCTAAGACTTTTGCTAAGGATTCGGCATACAGCATGACAGCATCATATAAATACGCGGCTTCTACAGTAACATGCTGTTTTCAAAATAAATAATTTCTATTAAATTATTTAGAAATTTAATTCTTTGTTGTGTAGATTTCTTTTACTTTCCTGGCTCAAAAAAGTAAAAATAATAATAATAATAATAATCCAGCAACGAGTTGCTTAACTTTCCTGGCAACATTTAACATTTTGATGGCGTCATCTGTTATGATATTTTTAAAAGAATAAGAAACAGAATTTGAAATTTGGCATGGTAATTTCTATACAAGAGGCATTGACGATATTAAATATTGGTGGTTAAAGGTCTAGATACATGGTTCCCAGAAGGGCAATTTGATTTTTAAGAGGACAATTCGAGAATGATGAATTTGAAATCTCGCTAATTGTTCTCATATCTTATTATTCATAAATTAAGCTAATTTATGAATAATAATATATAATGAATAATGTTTTTTAATTTCCCTCTTTTCACGCCATCTTCTTCTCAGTCTTTTTTTCATATCACTACATTATTATTATTTTTTAAACAATTTCTTAGTGATTTTTTCCTTAGTACTTCAACTTTCCTTTCGTTCATTTATTTTATTTTTTTTTTTTTCGTTCATAAATGCCATGTTCTTTGGAAGCTTGTTTAAACCAAGTTAATGGCCTTTTACGCTTCCTTCACGTAAACAGGAGTTCACGTTTTGAATAATAAGAATGATATGTCACAGAGAGCATCAGGATTTTCAGAGATGCTTAGGTGGGCATGGCCAAAAAAAGATTGAGAACCACTGGTCCAGAGCAGTGCCGGCCCGAGGCAAGTTTTAGGATGGAGCGAGATCCTATTATGGCTCCCCCCTTGGTTGCCCCTTATTTATACCCTTTAATTTTCTCTACCACTGAGGCGCCCACTAGGACTTAGCGCCTGGAGTGGCTGCTCCATTCGCCCTATGGTAGGGCCGGCTCTGGACTCCAGAGGATGAGAGATAGAAGAGATCAGGTGTCGTATCTTACGTTCGGTCAAAAACAATGAAAATTTTACTCGTTTTCGGCTTTTATAATGTTTTTTAAAAACTCATCACTACCCTCAAAATCAAGCCTTTTTACAATATTTAATAATATAAAAGCTATTTTTAATAATACTAATAACAGATAATGCCACACACAATTTTTTTTTTTAACTTTGAATATTTAAATCAATATAAATCTTACCATCTGTCTTTCCTTAAAAGGACTTAAATGATAAAATGGACTTTTTAAATTGTATTCTCTGACTTTATCTGTAAATTCGTAATATTCATTTCCATTTGGTAAAGTGGCTCTAACTACTAAAAGTGACTGTATTATTCTTTGAGCAACTTTTTCGTCAACTAGAGCTGTGTCTTGCCCTTCTACATGTTCTAAAATAAAATTTTAAATGATAAATTAAAATAATAAATATTAATTAATCTTAAATTTGTAAAAATCGCATACTCCAAAGATATTTATGAGCGGTTGAATCAACATCTACTTCTAGATCAATGTATATGACTACGTATTCCCCTTTCCATAATAGTCTTTTCATATGCATTGCAACTAAAAATAATATTAAATGACGGCTGGTACCTAAAAATGTATAAACTATAGAAAGAAAATAAATAAATATAAGATAATTTATATAAAATTAACTATTAAATAGATAATTAGTTTTTAAAGAAAAAGTTTCATTATGAAAAAAAATTACCTCTTGTCGTTTTATAAGTCTCTTCTATAGTCTTTATAAATTGATTTTCACAACACGTTAAGTTTTCTTCACAACAAGTATAAGAATCATCAAATATTACTTTACTATTAAGCGTAAAATTCTTATTTAAAGTTGCAAATTTTTCTAGATTTTCAGCTACAACTAGATAAGGTCGAAGTTTTTGCGAAATTATAGAAAATTTTGTCCATTTATAGTATTTTAATAGAGCTACAACAGATTTTACTATCTAAAAAATTGCAAAAAAAATATTACAATTAGTAATTTAATTAAAAGATTTCCAGTTTAAAAAAAAGTAAGTATAGTAATCTTCAATTAAAGAGCTTAAGGACGAACGAACAGACAAACAAACGGACCAATGAGAATCTATAGGTTTGCAATTTGAAAATTGCAGTCGAACAATTGATTTTTTTTTATAATTATAACTTAATAAATAACTTACACGTTCGTCAGAAGGATGAGTTCGAGCAAATGTCTGAAAATTCTTCGTATTTACTCTAGAATTGAAGCAACTCTGAAAAAAAATTATTCCCTAAATCAAAATTTTCTTAATTAATGTTAATTTTTCACAGGTTATTAATACTTTAAGTTTAACTAAGTTTTAAAATCGTTAATTATGTTTATAAAGTCAAGTAAAATTCGAATTTTATTACAATCAGAAAAATTTGATAAACATTATTTAATTAAGTTAATTATAATAATAAGTTAATTAATTTTATTTTTCATATATTTAGATTTACAATTAACTAGAAAGGGACGTCACGTATATGAAAATTCTATAACGTCATTTGTATATATTATTTTATTTTATATTCAAATATAAGCTTATAAATATTTAAATTTCTAAGAAAAATCTTTATATAAAGATTTTATATTCACTTTTAAAATTTATATAAATGCATAAAAATATATATATATATATAAAGCATTATTCCTTATAAGTGTAATAATAATAGTAATGTTTATCATCCTATAAAAAATTTACACAAAGTCACGCCGGTGATATTAAATTTCTTACAAGCTTTTAAATGTTTGATTTATAATAGTTTAATATGCGTAACCTTTAACCTTTCCTCGAGTAATTTTCATAAATATTTTTTTATTATAATTACTGTATATATTTTTAATTCGATTAAAACTATAAACTATACTTGTAAAATATAATATATGAATACCTTTCATATATAATATATAACAAATAAAGTATAAAATAATATAAATAATGTCTAATAAAGATTTTAAACTTATTTAAATACCTTAAACTTTATCGATTAACATTAAAAATAAACTAAGAATTTTTACATTAAAAATTAAGGAAAATAATTTTAATTTCTAAAATTACGTCGAAAATATTTTTAGATTAACCTGTAAACAATTTCTTATAAATTATTATTAATTTTTAATACAATAGAATTATCTTTAAATTATTGACACTTCGAAGAAATAATTATAAAAATATCTCCAAAAATAAAATTCTAATTAATTACATTTTTGATAATCATTAAAGATAATGAGGTTATCTAATCAATATTAGCAAATACTTTTTCTTATCTCTTAAATAATTTTTTTTATTACAAATAAAACTTTATCTTTCGCCTGATAATTGCAAATTATAAGATAGACATTTAAATAATAATAATAATAATTATTATTATTATTTTAAAAAAAAATGAAAATATTATTATTATAAATATACACGAGTAAATGTTAAACAAAGTTTATTTTTATTATTTATAATCGCTTTTAAAATCTATTCGAACAGAATTCATAGAATTTGTTTTGCAAGATTTGTAGAAGGATTAATAATTCGATCGTATCACGTTCTCTTGATATATTACTTCAACATTTACAACTTGTATCATAAATAACTAAAGCCATGCAATACATAAATTTTATTATATGATATCTTATATAATTACGTTCTTTAAAATAAATAAAAATTATAAAATATTTAAAAACAAAAAAAAAAAAGTTTTAAAACTATTTAAAACGTTGTGGATGCTGACAGATATGATAAAAAAGAAAACAAATCCGGTAATGAGTTGCATAACTTTCCCGGCAATAAAGTTAAAAATTGTGTATGGTACCGTCTATTATGAGATTTTATTAAAAATAACTTTTATATTATTAATTATTATAAAATGACAAAAAGCTTAATTTTTAGAGTAGGAATGAGTTTTATAAAATATTGTAAATGTTAATAACGAGTAAAATTGTTATCAATTCCGACCCCACTCGAGATATGATACACGACTTCTCTGTCTCTCTCTCCCCACTCCTTTAACCGCTAACCTCCAAAATTTAATAGCACTAATTTTCCTAATACACAAACCTCTCTGCAAATTTTCTACAAAAGACCAGGAGTTACTGAGCTTCAAAGTAATCGAAGAAAATCGTGCCCTTCACACAAACACGCATAAACATCCATACAAATATAGAAAAAAGCCAGAATATTTTTTGCATTCCTTGATGTTTCAAGGTCCATTGAATTCAAAAAACAATGTAAAAATTGAGATAATTTTTTGACCAATTGCCATACTTTCCATCTGTATAAAAAGCCAGGAAAGTAATACAATTTAATCGTTTAATACAAGTAAAATATTAAGGAAAACAATAATATTTTCAAAATCAGAAATTCAAATATAATATTACCCATAAAATATTAGCGAGAGACGTCAAATAAAAGTATTGTAAATATTATAAATGGTAAAATATAGGATATCGTATTCATGTCAAACATTTTTAATCCGAAATAACGTATAAATGCGAAAAGTTTATCATAAATCTTGACTTGAACATGATAAATAGTTGCAAAGCTGACGATAAGTATGTAATCAATCTGTCTAATTAAAACTAGACGAAATTTACTGATGACATTATACACGAAAACATTTTATAAAATATTCTTCTTGTTTACAAATTACTTTACATGTTAATTTATCGGTTATTTATTTATCTTCCTCCTCACTTTTATTTTCTTTGATGGAATGTACAGTACAGGGCAATACTTACTTTTCTCTTTATTTATATTATTATTATTATTATTATTAAAATAAAACATTAAATTCATTTTCAGACTTCAGGTGGCGCTAAGAGGAGTCGATCGTTTGTAAAAGCTGTCAACGCCACCATTACTCAACTTAATGGTTTTANCGTCATAAATTTTATATTCTCATAGAAAAAAAAATCAACAGAAATAATTTTAGTATTTAGTAATAAAGTTAACACTTTCTACGTATAATTTATCGTCATTTTTTTTAACAATTTAATTCGGTATTTAATGTATATTATTAAACGTTACAAATGCTGTCTGTAACAACGAAAAAATGCTTTCGATTTTAACCTATTTTACTTACTTTTACTTATTGAAACTTAAATAATATTGCATCCTAGACACTGTTTTAATTATAATTTTAATAATTTTACACTGTGAAATATTTAATCCTATAATAAAGATTCATTAAATTGAATGTAACGAACGTAAGGATCATATCAACACGTCGTTACGCTCGACTATTGTGATAAAATTACTAGTTTATTTATTTATTGTTCGATATTACAGTTAAAAACCTGTGTAACTCGCACCGTGGGTTTCCGTTTTAGACAGGTTTTACTGTATTATACGGTATACAAATTAGAAAATAAGTATTTTAAACAAGTAATTTGAATGTGTTTTATTAATGAAATTGTAAATATTGTTACTCTTGTGTACTTTTTAACAATAATAAAAAGTAATTTAGAAGAAGGATTATTGTTAATAGGCCTATTTGTAGTTAGTTTAGTATTACAAATCTCACAAGAGATAAAACAAATCATATACTTTATATAACACAAATTTCTTGTTTTAATTATATATTTATGTAATAATTTATCTACATTTTTATCCTTTAATTCGTGATTGTTGCATAGTAAGGTATGAATAATTTCTTGTAAATATTTCCCAACAATAGAAAGTTTATATTTATTTTTCAATAAATAGGTTTATATTCTTCTTCTCCAATTACAAAATTTTATCCTGTTATACAATTATATAAATGGAATTCAGTCAATATATCGTATTACCATGGAAACGAAATACTGTATATAGGCTAAGATTCTTTTAAATATATTCTACTACAGTATCTACTCTTTTATAACACTGATTTTTACGATAATCTTTTTTAAATTAATTGTATTAATAGTCTATAATTCAAATATATAATTTATAAATAACACATTCAACGTCATTTCTTCAAATTCTTCTACTCGAACTTTGACATTTCCTCGAGTTAAAATCGTATTGTATATTTAATTTTCAATGAGTAAATATACTTAATTTACCAAAACAAATTCAGTTTTATTGGATAAAACTGCTTACATAATCGAAACAATTTATTAAATCCAAATGGATTCAAATGATTAATAACTAAATGATGACAAGGCCAAGGCGCGATTGTATATATAAATACATAAATTATGATAATAATATCTCTGAGGATTTTCGTGCTTTTTTTAATATATATATTTTTAATAGTTGTCACATTTTATTTCCTCAATAATAATAACTTGTTAATGACTGGTTCATAAAGTTCCGCCTCCGTGACACTAATAACGCTTTTCTTTAGATGAGAAACCGGTATTTTACGAAAAAAGCAGGCTGTTATGGACAACACAACTTGGAAATCAATGAAGAGGGAGTGAATGACGTCGGTCAATCTCTCTTTAAATACAATAAAGAATTGTAGATTTACATCTTCTCTCTTCTTTTTTTTAATATCCTAATTATAAACCCTAATTATAAAAATNTTTTATGTACACGAAAAGTATTAAATTCAATCAAATTCTTACTTTTTTTTTACATTCGTTTGATCGAATTTACAGCTGTAATAAGAGATGATACGAGAAGCGAATTTTAAATTAATTAAATAGAAATTCTTGTTGGTTTAATCAATTAATTGTAATCCTTAAATTTTCTACTTTTACACACTTGTTTAGTAATTGTTTAGTTTAAAAGAAAATGCTGCTGTGACAAACTCTTTACATTGATTAAACTCAAGGGGTTAATTTCTTTCACAGATGAATATTTAATTTAAAATTATATAATTTATCAGAATGAATTTTAGAATTTCGATCTATATTAAAGAATTTTATTTCTCTTCTTTATTATATTTGTATTTTAATTACTGTATATAATTTGCATCTTCTATAAAATTATTAATTTCAATATACATATTTAATATTGTAAAATAAGAAATTCACATTTACTTAAATAAATAAAAAAATAAAATAATATTTAACATAGAAATTTATTTTGATTTATAAAAGTCAAAAATATTTTTAGAGCTTTATTTTGTCTAATAAATCGTTTATTTATATAAAAATTAGAATAAATAAAGTCATTTCTTATAAATTAAACTAAATATTTATTCGAGATAATAGCCTAACTTTATTTATTTATTTTATTTTTTCTATCAATTCATTAATTATTAACTTTGTTAAATTATATACAAATTGCAACATATATAAATATAAACGAGTAGATTTTACCTTCAAATATCCATCTTAAATCTTAATTTAATCATTACTGTAACCTATAAATTGTCATATATTATTATTAAATGAGAATCTTATCAATTCTGTTTCGTCAATTAACACGACTAAACACGCGGATCACAATGTTAAATCTGATTATACATCGTTGAACAATGAAACAATATCGTAGACCTTGATTAATTTAATTATATAATTTATTCCTTTGTTAAAATTATATCGAATGATTTAAATTACGATAATAAGAAACGTTTATTTTATATAAATACTTAAAAATATATACAAAATATTTAATTCTTTATCTGAAAAAGTATTAATAATGTTAGAAAGTTAATAAATTTGTTGAGTTTACTGATTTTATTTTTAATACAATTAATTCAAAAATATTTATATTTAATTTAGATTTATATTTAGTTAGATTTGCAATTAGTTTTGTTTAGTCTATTTAGTGTTATTTTAAAATAATTTGCGAAATTATAACACAAATTCAACAAACAACTTTAACGTTAAAGAAATGTATGTATGTTAGAAGTTAGACTTGGCTCGTTTAATCGTATTTTACGTTAGGAATTTCATCATTTACATAAATATGCTCTAAAGATTGTCTTATTTACATAATACTCTATCACATTCCTTAGAGTTTATTTCCGCCAGCGAGTTAGCATTTTTATGATCGCTTTTACTAATAAATTGGAGACGTCATAAATTTTATATTCTCATAGAAAAAAAAATCAACAGAAATAATTTTAGTATTTAGTAATAAAGTTAACACTTTCTACGTATAATTTATCGTCATTTTTTTTAACAATTTAATTCGGTATTTAATGTATATTATTAAACGTTACAAATGCTGTCTGTAACAACGAAAAAATGCTTTCGATTTTAACCTATTTTACTTACTTTTACTTATTGAAACTTAAATAATATTGCATCCTAGACACTGTTTTAATTATAATTTTAATAATTTTACACTGTGAAATATTTAATCCTATAATAAAGATTCATTAAATTGAATGTAACGAACGTAAGGATCATATCAACACGTCGTTACGCTCGACTATTGTGATAAAATTACTAGTTTATTTATTTATTGTTCGATATTACAGTTAAAAACCTGTGTAACTCGCACCGTGGGTTTCCGTTTTAGACAGGTTTTACTGTATTATACGGTATACAAATTAGAAAATAAGTATTTTAAACAAGTAATTTGAATGTGTTTTATTAATGAAATTGTAAATATTGTTACTCTTGTGTACTTTTTAACAATAATAAAAAGTAATTTAGAAGAAGGATTATTGTTAATAGGCCTATTTGTAGTTAGTTTAGTATTACAAATCTCACAAGAGATAAAACAAATCATATACTTTATATAACACAAATTTCTTGTTTTAATTATATATTTATGTAATAATTTATCTACATTTTTATCCTTTAATTCGTGATTGTTGCATAGTAAGGTATGAATAATTTCTTGTAAATATTTCCCAACAATAGAAAGTTTATATTTATTTTTCAATAAATAGGTTTATATTCTTCTTCTCCAATTACAAAATTTTATCCTGTTATACAATTATATAAATGGAATTCAGTCAATATATCGTATTACCATGGAAACGAAATACTGTATATAGGCTAAGATTCTTTTAAATATATTCTACTACAGTATCTACTCTTTTATAACACTGATTTTTACGATAATCTTTTTTAAATTAATTGTATTAATAGTCTATAATTCAAATATATAATTTATAAATAACACATTCAACGTCATTTCTTCAAATTCTTCTACTCGAACTTTGACATTTCCTCGAGTTAAAATCGTATTGTATATTTAATTTTCAATGAGTAAATATACTTAATTTACCAAAACAAATTCAGTTTTATTGGATAAAACTGCTTACATAATCGAAACAATTTATTAAATCCAAATGGATTCAAATGATTAATAACTAAATGATGACAAGGCCAAGGCGCGATTGTATATATAAATACATAAATTATGATAATAATATAACAAATTTTAAAATATATACTACAAATAAATACGTATAAATCCTTTAGTTATTTATATATTTAGACTTTTTTCCTTCGTCACTATGTAGTTTATTAGTTACATTTTTGCCATTTTGAATTAATAAATTTAAATTATATTTATTTATTTAAAGTGTCCATTACTCCGAACTCTTTTTTCAATGTTTATAAAATCTTAAATTACTTGTTTAATATATTAATATTTTACGAGCAATCCAACCTGTTTATTCACTTATTTTTCTATTTTTTGATTAATATTTTGTAATATTTATTTTTCTATAAATAGAATTATACTATATAATATTTTTAAAAACAAGGTTTTAAAGACATTTTGCATGAAAGTAGGAAAGTTTTTTTCGTTTGTTTCTTACTAGTTCATTCAGAAATTCGCTTACTAAGTTATAAAATGCTAATGAAAATCTTTAAATGGCATCGTTGACATGCAAATTTCAATTTTACTTCTTTCGTGTTGTTTCTTTTAGCGGTTAAGTAACTTAAATACCGATTTACACTGGAGGATTCGTGCTAAGAAATTGCAAAATTTAACTTTCCCCGGTCAAATAAGTGAACTGGAACGATGTTTAAAGCTTTTTTTTTTTTTTGCTCTTGTATTAAGTAATTGTTGTTTAGTTTATATATTCCCTGATGGATATCTGATAAGATTAACTTCCTCTTTCGTTCTCGACTGATAAAACAGGCAAAAAAATATTTTTAAATAATTATTAAAATATTCATTTTTCAAATTTTAATAAGTAATTTTTTTTATGTACACGAAAAGTATTAAATTCAATCAAATTCTTACTTTTTTTTTACATTCGTTTGATCGAATTTACAGCTGTAATAAGAGATGATACGAGAAGCGAATTTTAAATTAATTAAATAGAAATTCTTGTTGGTTTAATCAATTAATTGTAATCCTTAAATTTTCTACTTTTACACACTTGTTTAGTAATTGTTTAGTTTAAAAGAAAATGCTGCTGTGACAAACTCTTTACATTGATTAAACTCAAGGGGTTAATTTCTTTCACAGATGAATATTTAATTTAAAATTATATAATTTATCAGAATGAATTTTAGAATTTCGATCTATATTAAAGAATTTTATTTCTCTTCTTTATTATATTTGTATTTTAATTACTGTATATAATTTGCATCTTCTATAAAATTATTAATTTCAATATACATATTTAATATTGTAAAATAAGAAATTCACATTTACTTAAATAAATAAAAAAATAAAATAATATTTAACATAGAAATTTATTTTGATTTATAAAAGTCAAAAATATTTTTAGAGCTTTATTTTGTCTAATAAATCGTTTATTTATATAAAAATTAGAATAAATAAAGTCATTTCTTATAAATTAAACTAAATATTTATTCGAGATAATAGCCTAACTTTATTTATTTATTTTATTTTTTCTATCAATTCATTAATTATTAACTTTGTTAAATTATATACAAATTGCAACATATATAAATATAAACGAGTAGATTTTACCTTCAAATATCCATCTTAAATCTTAATTTAATCATTACTGTAACCTATAAATTGTCATATATTATTATTAAATGAGAATCTTATCAATTCTGTTTCGTCAATTAACACGACTAAACACGCGGATCACAATGTTAAATCTGATTATACATCGTTGAACAATGAAACAATATCGTAGACCTTGATTAATTTAATTATATAATTTATTCCTTTGTTAAAATTATATCGAATGATTTAAATTACGATAATAAGAAACGTTTATTTTATATAAATACTTAAAAATATATACAAAATATTTAATTCTTTATCTGAAAAAGTATTAATAATGTTAGAAAAAGTTTTATGAAAAAGTATTAATAATGTTAGAAAGTTAATAAATTTGTTGAGAGTGAACAGAAAAAGAACAGGTTCTTTGACGTCTATCGATAAATTTATCAATAGTAATAAAAAATAAATAAATAAATATAATACACGTTATATCTTATCACAATATCACAGATAAAATTCAATCGTCACTTACAATCACCTAATATTGTAGCTGTCATGGAGAAAAAAAAATAATAACGAATGGTGTTGATGGGTGAACGGATATATCTTCTGGGCCTATTTTGTTATTAAAAAAAATCACCCTTAAAAGAATTTACTATTACCGAATAGGATAAATAACCGGGTGCTTACACGTCACACTTCACATTAATTATTAATTGTGAATTCGTTCCAGTAGTGGGTGGTCTGATTTATTAAAGTTTCAGCAGGAAGTTTAAGAGGAGTAGAATAATGATCACGAAACATCTACAGCTTTAATATTCTTATATTTTTCAAGCGAAAAGATGATAAAGATTAATTCTGTTTACAACTAAACTTTAATAACTTAACTCAAAACTTATTAATTTCAGTTAAGAAGTAACTTCGTGAGATCTTTATACACGTGTAGAAAAATTGTCAATGTGCCTCACTGTAATTTTTTTTTTTATGATAAATTAGCAAATAAAGCTACCTATCCATTAAACAATAAAATCTAACATATCCTATATAAGGTGGGGTCAAGTAAATTATCTAGGTTAATGTCTAATTGTCCTCTCTCTTTTCTGTTTATCCATTTTGACCTATGTCGTTACGAATATTAATGTATAGAGATAAGCTTATTTAAGATATTAATTTCTTAATTTTGAAAATTTTTATATTAAAATAATAAAAAAAAAGATCTTATTAGTAAATTAGTAAATGTGTACTTTGCATTTATTTTATTGCAACATAGTAAATATTGGTGTTGAAATTGTGTNAAAAAAAAAAAAAAAAAATTTATTTTAAACTTCTTAAAAATTCAAGAAAAATTTAAAAATCGATATCCAATTAAAACTCGTAACATAAAACACAAACTTATTTTATTTATTCTCTTTTTTTAATAATTAAACTTCTTTACTTTTGAATAAAATTGATTAGAATTAATTCATTTCGAGTAAACCGGATGGATTAAATGAAGTTCTTGATATTTCTTCCCATTATATTTATATAATTTGAATATAAATCGACGAAAATGATCATAATTTAGCATTTTAAAACTTGGCAATTCTCAAAGTTTAAGTAGAACTTTTCTTTTTTTAAAGCTTTCAAGAATTACTTAAAGCACTTGGCATTGAAAGAAATCCTTACATAGATTAAATGTTATATAAATTAGTGATTTCCCCCTCTTCGTAAGAAATATCACTTCTTCACCAGTACATTAATATTTATCATTTTGTGGTATATTCCTCGAGCATCTTCTACTGTGCAATTAATAAACAATGAATTCACTAATACATTATCTTCTTATTTATCGAGAAAGGCCTATATTTATATAGATAAGAGGGGAAAAAAAAACTATCACGAGAGGATATAAAATGCAGCTGTTTAATAACTAGGAGGAATGGAGGACACGTCTCTTACTTTCCTAAATTTCCTTCAATAACCTTTTATTATCTTATATTTAAATATATTTTTAAATGATCGATTTAATATATAAAAATATTATTTAATAATACAATTTTGTATTGAAAAATGTATATAAATAATACTTCTCTCTCTCTCTCTCATTGACTATAATGATTAAATTTTTATCATTCTGATACATAATAAATAATGAGGAAAAATTCGAGGAATTTTTATAAATCGAAAATTAAATTAAATTAAATTTATCAATTAAATTCATTGAAACATTCTTTGTCAAATGTTTGTTTGATAAATGAAAAGTTTTAAACTTGTATAACGTTAGAATCTTTTAAGTTGTTTAAGCAAACAAACATGATAAACGAATTTACAACGATCGATTCTTTCACTTCTTAATGCTTAATGTAATATTTGTTAATTTAAAATTAATGTGTATAGAAAATATTTATACGAAAATTCACTTAAATCTAGTTTAAAATATTTTTATGATCTTTTAAATTATAATTAAAATTTTCAATTTTTAATTGATTTTCTTTTAATATATTATCGTTCCATAGCTTATATTTTATTCAGTTATTTCTAATATAAATAATTTAATAGCCTTTTTTATTATATATATACTTTGTATATTATATGAACGTAATTCTTTTAAATTATTTTACGTAATTGTAAATATATTTGAAAATAATTTATTTTAATTATTTTTTTAAGTTATGATTCTATATATTATTAATTTGAATACTGTAGTGTAAGAAAATTATATTTTAGCAAGTTATAACTCATTCACATTGATAAACATTACAGTATTTTATATTATAATGACCTTAGATACAGTAAGAACATTAATATTCATGGTATATAGGCGGTCATAGATTCTCATGTTTATAACATTATGTTCCTCTAAGACACAGTTATATTATAAGGCTCTTTATGTAAAAGTGTTCTTTTTTTTGTGTTAAAAAGACAATAAAATCCTTCAGTAATAAGTTTTCCTTATATACATACAAACACGTGTTTTAATAGTACTAATAATAGGTAATTTAATGACGATAAAAGTGTATATTGACTTACATATGATATCAAAGGTAGATTAAGTGATGCAGCTATAGTAGCTTCGACTTCACACGATTCATCTGGTCCTATGAAGGCGATTGCACCTTCTTTCCATTGATGTAACATCATATTTGTTATCATTAAATTATCCATAGCTTTTCCATAATACATCAATTCCAATTTATGATGATCTTTAAGCATATTAGATTTATTTATCTTTTCGATAGCGTAGGAGATGGCCCCGGATATAATTAGATTTTTTATATCTTTTCCTACTAAATAACCGATGGAATAATTACCAGAAGATAAAGTCCATCCACATAGCCACACGAGCACAACCCAACGACAGTTTGCCATACTGCCTTGTGTAGATCACGTGATGATCAGGTAACATTCAGGTGTGTGGTGAAAGTCACCTTGAAGCTTGTATGTGTGTACTAAATCATCTACAGCCTCCAACCAATAGCTTAATGCTTCAACGGGTCGCCAACATGTAACTGGTTAGCTCCTGAAACTATTGGACCTATAATGCTTATCCTCTTTCAGTTCTTTACGAGTCACGAGTCTCTAATTATATACACAAGTGAACTCTTTATTCAGCAAAAGTGGTGATCTCTCGTGATCGTTTAGGAGTTAAAAAAATATATATATTTTAAAATTCAAACAACGTAAAAAAATTCTACGTTTCCTTCGAATTTTCGTTTAAAATTCTTCAAAAATAATATTAAAATTAATCACGTTAAAACGATCATGCTTGACATTTGTCTAATTGTCCTCTCTCTTTTCTGTTTATCCATTTTGACCTATGTCGTTACGAATATTAATGTATAGAGATAAGCTTATTTAAGATATTAATTTCTTAATTTTGAAAATTTTTATATTAAAATAATAAAAAAAAAGATCTTATTAGTAAATTAGTAAATGTGTACTTTGCATTTATTTTATTGCAACATAGTAAATATTGGTGTTGAAATTGTGTCGAGTGACTGTTCGTGATAATATATACGTTGGAAGTTATTAAATTAACCAAATTTTAGCAACCTGTTCTGGTATTTAGGCTGGGATTATATAGGTTTATAAGTAATGTTATTGAATTCCATTACGATTTAATTTTTCCACTTAAATTATGAAAATTTTTCTCTGCTATTTTTAGTAACTGTTAACACCTTGAAATATATTTTATTATATATATTTCGAAACAGATTATTATCTTTAAAATGCAGATGTTTTTTTTTAAATATAGAAACACTACTCTTTAATATGTATTTGATATTCTCAAGGTGCAGGTGTTATTAGTTTTTTAAAAAATAAATATAAACTTAATTATAATAATATTTAAATTAACAAAAGCTATTTAAAGTATACATAGAATCTTTCATTTTTATTTAAATTTATATATGTTATAATTATCTTCATTCTATTTACTATTTTTAATTTACTTATAAATATAATAAAGCGTTTATTATTATAAATTTTGATGTGTAATCTCCTCTATTTCATTTTATAAGTGAGAAATAAATATAATTTCTATACTAGAATAAAAAATTTACAAGTCATTTTATATAATTCAAATATAAAGATAAAGGATTTCATTTACTTTCTATGAAGAATTATATATTATAAAATGTATTTATATGTAAAATAGTCAATTTTTTTTATATAATCCTAGAATGCATTTTTAATAATTTATATCATAAAGATNCAGAACGTTATAATAAATAAATAAATAATATATATATATATATATAAGTTTTACTTCAATTTTACCTACAGAAAGATTTAATTTATGATAAATCAACTGAATTTATCATACTGTACATATATTATAACTGTCATACAATTTGACACTTGAGTAATATGATTATATTTAATAATTAGTATAATATTAATTAATAGTGAATAAAGTTATATATTAATTTGTTGGCATTTACTTTTAATCCATCCAGTGACAATGGATTTATCATTCGAATTGCATTCTAGCGAATGAATTAAAGCTTATACGTTTATATTAATTCTATATCGATTATAGTTTAAGATCATACAAATTATATAAGCCTTTATGTGATTATAAAGCTAATTCATTGATTAAAATCATATTTAATAAAGCCATTGATTAAAATATAAATCTATCTCTAGTGTAAAATTAATATTTAATGCTAAAAATACATTAAATATATAAGAAAGAATTGTATACTTATTATCTTATTGCTATGGTTTCTCTCACATATTTCTAATTAATATTTTAATAAATTATCTTTTATATTTATGGAATAGAAACTATATTAAAAAATTTGAATTTTTAGTCTTATTTTAATAAGATTTATATTTATGTATTATACTATTTAAATATGGATAAATTATGGAAAAAAAATTTTTTTGGCAGAAAGATCCCAATTAATTTTAATTATATAAGAGTTAGTTTCATTTAAAATATTAACATTTTACGGATTTAATGAAGTTTGAAATGAATCTTTAATTAGTGTTTTCATTAATTAGTTCCATTTCTAAAAATAGTTATGGAAAAGATCAGTAGAATGATACTGTTGATGTAATAATGTCTCTATGATTTATCATGAAGTGATATGACATTCTCTGGATTTACTAAAAATAGCTTCTTTGTTGAGGTTGAAGCCTCACCAAATTACATATTTTATTAATCAAGACATATAAATATATTCTCTAGGTCTGAAGTGCTGACAAATATTCAATTTAGATTGAATTAATTTAAATTCATTAAAGATAAATGCTTTAAATTTATTAGAAATTCGTTGATTTAAGGGCATAAACATTACTTTATTGATTGCATATTTTTTAACTCTATAATTAAAAAAATAAATCGATATTATCTAATATAGAAGCATAATAGAGTATAATGTATAATCATAGTTAACAGTTATTACTATAATTATTATATTTTATAATAAAAATTCATTCAAGATACATTACGTGTTACAAAATTTAATTATAAATAGGCGTGAGATTTATTCGGTTTAATGTAAACAAGTCTTGTGTTTCTATAAATATATTCTTTGAATATGTGCTTTATTCATTACTTCAATACATTGGCGTAAACTTATTCGTGTAACGCTAAATATAAATTTATTATAACCGTTTTACAATAGTTCTATATCATTGATATGGAAGGATGTAAGATACAGAAGTTTTGAAGATTTCTTCGCATTGCATGAAAGAGTGCCACGAAGGATGAATTGCCATGCAGCGCTTTCTCATATTTTGAAAGAAGACGTCGAACAGGATAGAAGAGAAAAATTCCTACTCCCAAATGACAACGGGTTTATGCTTCCGGAAGGAGCTTAGAGATGATGACAGATAGACTATCCGTCATCTTCAGACGTTCAAATAGGATGGGAAGTGTTGTAAACTCACCATGCTTCACTTAATACTAGTACAAATGATAATCGATATTTATTTAATGTATTAGTTAACCATTTCATTACAAAAAAAAAGAAATATGATGGATAATCGCACGTAAATGAGCACTGCAATAAAGTCCTTCAGAGCCATGAAGATCCGGAAGAATTAGTAATGATTCTGATTAATTTTGTTAATTGAATCGTATGCTAATTTCAATAAAGTGCAAAACAAATTTTGGAAATATATTATTGCGGCAATGTAATTTAATTTTAACATAGATAGATCTAATATTATTTCCTCTCGAAACTGTTACAACTCTAGATGTCATTTCTGTCCACAACTAATCTGATAAATCGCTTGAGAATGTCTTGTTCCTTTGCTTCAATTGCTCTACACCATAATACGTTACATAAAGGATATCTTCGTAAACATTTCAAGTAAATGGAAGTCATCAAGTCTCTTTTAATATAGAAGTATAAATAAAGAGAATTCTGTTTTATAAAATTAAAAATGTATTATTTATTAATCTCTTATTATTTTATTAATAATTCTAGAAAATAAGTTTTAGGATTTTTTTTAGATGATCAATATTTACTGAAAATTTTTATAACTGAAAGTAAATAAACGATTAAAAAAACTTATCTCGTGTTACCAAAAATGATATTTTCTTTATGGAAAAATTCTGTTAGGTGTTCTTATATTAGTTTTTTTTTTTTTACTGCTATTGTTCAAGTTAGTGTTTCTAATCTTAGACTAGTCCAACTTTGATTTTTCTGTGTCCAATAGTATTAGAAATAAAACCCTACGAAATTAAAGAAAATATAATTTTGATAGTTTATTATATTATATTTTTAATTTATTTAATTTAAAATATATACTCTCCATTTCAAATTACTGTCTTGCCCCTGTACATCATACTTTTCCTGTTAGCAATAGAGTCCTGTTAGCAATAAAAATCACGTTACTTATAATATATATCAGAAGTTAATATATAGTTAATTGGGACCTCCTGCCCTTAATCTTTCCATATCTTGTCTTGAATTTCATCTATTTAACTCCATTCTCAAGATTAAGGAAAGACAGACAGACAACAGTGGAAATTCATAGGTCTACAATATATATATATATATTTTTTTTCAAATTGAAGCCCAATTTTGTATTAATTATTATAATTACAATAAATATACCGAATAATATATAATTTAATATAATGAAAATATATTTAATTATTTATATCTTAAAGAAGCACATCTTTAAAAATTAAAATGTTTTCGACTTCAATTTAAATAGTTTTTTTCAATGAATTTAATGTTTAATTTAGTGTAATGAAATATATTTAGTTTTCGTAATTGAATTAAAAAATAAAATTCCTAATTTAAATGCCAAATTTAATAATTAAAGAAGATTATTTTTTTTCGTAAATATCCTCAAAAAATAAAGATATTCCGAAGAAATTATTAATAATTTCTACTGTTTATTTTAAGATTTTTTTATTATTATACTGTATACTATACAAATATTTTTGGCTTGTTTTATAGCAAATATATTTACACTAACTTGTAAGTTTAATAATAAAATATAATAATAAAAAACATATATGTAAAGATAATCTCCAAATAAAGGCCAGTTTTATGCTTCTGTTAGTGTCTGTTGTTCGGAGGTTAAACTATTTTTTCGTGTGATTTAACTTAAATTAAATATACCGTAAGATTCAGAACGTTATAATAAATAAATAAATAATATATATATATATATATAAGTTTTACTTCAATTTTACCTACAGAAAGATTTAATTTATGATAAATCAACTGAATTTATCATACTGTACATATATTATAACTGTCATACAATTTGACACTTGAGTAATATGATTATATTTAATAATTAGTATAATATTAATTAATAGTGAATAAAGTTATATATTAATTTGTTGGCATTTACTTTTAATCCATCCAGTGACAATGGATTTATCATTCGAATTGCATTCTAGCGAATGAATTAAAGCTTATACGTTTATATTAATTCTATATCGATTATAGTTTAAGATCATACAAATTATATAAGCCTTTATGTGATTATAAAGCTAATTCATTGATTAAAATCATATTTAATAAAGCCATTGATTAAAATATAAATCTATCTCTAGTGTAAAATTAATATTTAATGCTAAAAATACATTAAATATATAAGAAAGAATTGTATACTTATTATCTTATTGCTATGGTTTCTCTCACATATTTCTAATTAATATTTTAATAAATTATCTTTTATATTTATGGAATAGAAACTATATTAAAAAATTTGAATTTTTAGTCTTATTTTAATAAGATTTATATTTATGTATTATACTATTTAAATATGGATAAATTATGGAAAAAAAATTTTTTTGGCAGAAAGATCCCAATTAATTTTAATTATATAAGAGTTAGTTTCATTTAAAATATTAACATTTTACGGATTTAATGAAGTTTGAAATGAATCTTTAATTAGTGTTTTCATTAATTAGTTCCATTTCTAAAAATAGTTATGGAAAAGATCAGTAGAATGATACTGTTGATGTAATAATGTCTCTATGATTTATCATGAAGTGATATGACATTCTCTGGATTTACTAAAAATAGCTTCTTTGTTGAGGTTGAAGCCTCACCAAATTACATATTTTATTAATCAAGACATATAAATATATTCTCTAGGTCTGAAGTGCTGACAAATATTCAATTTAGATTGAATTAATTTAAATTCATTAAAGATAAATGCTTTAAATTTATTAGAAATTCGTTGATTTAAGGGCATAAACATTACTTTATTGATTGCATATTTTTTAACTCTATAATTAAAAAAATAAATCGATATTATCTAATATAGAAGCATAATAGAGTATAATGTATAATCATAGTTAACAGTTATTACTATAATTATTATATTTTATTATTTATTGTTTTAATTTTCCATATCTTCAATGTGTATTGGGTTGATGGTATATGATAATGCAACATATGAGCAATCTACTAAGGTGGAAAAACTTTTTATAGGGAAACTGGACCCTATTTAGGTGTTAGTCACGTGAAGAAACCAGGAAAACACGTGGACAACCCACGAACTCAACACCAATTACCAGTGTTCACTCGGGCCACTGATGGGCGTATCTTCAATGTGCGAAGGTGTTTAATTAAAAGAATATATTTTGAAATTATGTAAGCATCTAAATGGCTAAATTCAGCTACTTTCGATATTAATAAATTGTGAAAAATTAACTGTATAGTTGATAGAAATTATGAAAATT
>NW_019384533.1:406901-419344 GCF_000671375.1 Centruroides sculpturatus | reverse complement strand
CAGTAGTGTGGAAATTATTTGAAGAAAAACCAAAAAAAAAAAATTTATTTTAAACTTCTTAAAAATTCAAGAAAAATTTAAAAATCGATATCCAATTAAAACTCGTAACATAAAACACAAACTTATTTTATTTATTCTCTTTTTTTAATAATTAAACTTCTTTACTTTTGAATAAAATTGATTAGAATTAATTCATTTCGAGTAAACCGGATGGATTAAATGAAGTTCTTGATATTTCTTCCCATTATATTTATATAATTTGAATATAAATCGACGAAAATGATCATAATTTAGCATTTTAAAACTTGGCAATTCTCAAAGTTTAAGTAGAACTTTTCTTTTTTTAAAGCTTTCAAGAATTACTTAAAGCACTTGGCATTGAAAGAAATCCTTACATAGATTAAATGTTATATAAATTAGTGATTTCCCCCTCTTCGTAAGAAATATCACTTCTTCACCAGTACATTAATATTTATCATTTTGTGGTATATTCCTCGAGCATCTTCTACTGTGCAATTAATAAACAATGAATTCACTAATACATTATCTTCTTATTTATCGAGAAAGGCCTATATTTATATAGATAAGAGGGGAAAAAAAAACTATCACGAGAGGATATAAAATGCAGCTGTTTAATAACTAGGAGGAATGGAGGACACGTCTCTTACTTTCCTAAATTTCCTTCAATAACCTTTTATTATCTTATATTTAAATATATTTTTAAATGATCGATTTAATATATAAAAATATTATTTAATAATACAATTTTGTATTGAAAAATGTATATAAATAATACTTCTCTCTCTCTCTCTCATTGACTATAATGATTAAATTTTTATCATTCTGATACATAATAAATAATGAGGAAAAATTCGAGGAATTTTTATAAATCGAAAATTAAATTAAATTAAATTTATCAATTAAATTCATTGAAACATTCTTTGTCAAATGTTTGTTTGATAAATGAAAAGTTTTAAACTTGTATAACGTTAGAATCTTTTAAGTTGTTTAAGCAAACAAACATGATAAACGAATTTACAACGATCGATTCTTTCACTTCTTAATGCTTAATGTAATATTTGTTAATTTAAAATTAATGTGTATAGAAAATATTTATACGAAAATTCACTTAAATCTAGTTTAAAATATTTTTACGATCTTTTAAATTATAATTAAAATTTTCAATTTTTAATTGATTTTCTTTTAATATATTATCGTTCCATAGCTTATATTTTATTCAGTTATTTCTAATATAAATAATTTAATAGCCTTTTTTATTATATATATACTTTGTATATTATATGAACGTAATTCTTTTAAATTATTTTACGTAATTGTAAATATATTTGAAAATAATTTATTTTAATTATTTTTTTAAGTTATGATTCTATATATTATTAATTTGAATACTGTAGTGTAAGAAAATTATATTTTAGCAAGTTATAACTCATTCACATTGATAAACATTACAGTATTTTATATTATAATGACCTTAGATACAGTAAGAACATTAATATTCATGGTATATAGGCGGTCATAGATTCTCATGTTTATAACATTATGTTCCTCTAAGACACAGTTATATTATAAGGCTCTTTATGTAAAAGTGTTCTTTTTTTTGTGTTAAAAAGACAATAAAATCCTTCAGTAATAAGTTTTCCTTTTATTCATAAATTTCACTAAATTTTTAGAGGTATATTATTTTTTTTTCTATGTAATTTTTGAGGCCTCTCGATACGACGAGGCCTTAGTTACGCCAATGGGATAAACACCTAGAATTAATTTAAATAAAAATTATTATTTTATAATGTTTAATAATTTCTCTTTCATTACGAAATTTTTTAATGCTTTAATTAGAATTATTTTGTGTAAAATCACAAAATGTTTTCATATCTTAACACACGAAAAGACTAAAAAAAAAAAATATAGTTAAAAGGTACTGTACATAATTTACATTAACTATTCTGAAATATTAAGAACGTGGTAATTTAATTTAAATTACAATTATTTTATCAACGTAATTTCATTAAGAAAAAAAAGTACCACATAAAACTTTTTTGCATCAGATAATGTGTAATTGGGCCTTATACATTGTGAAAATTACTTTAAATAAACTTTTAACACGACGTATTCAACTAAAATAAGACTGATTATCACGTTAAAGGATATATATATATATAAAAAAAAAGGAAAAAAAATTAATGATGTAACTCACTGTTTGGTATTGTAATCCATTTTAAGATAAACACCAGGAAATGAGGCATTTTTAATTCTTTAATCCTTAGTTTTTGCATGATTATCGATTCGTTAAATATATTCACAAACAATATAATTAAAACTTCATTTATATCGATCAGAATTTTTATTTTTTTATTATTTTTTCTTCAGTAATAAATTATATAAATTTATAANAAATGAGGCATTTTTAATTCTTTAATCCTTAGTTTTTGCATGATTATCGATTCGTTAAATATATTCACAAACAATATAATTAAAACTTCATTTATATCGATCAGAATTTTTATTTTTTTATTATTTTTTCTTCAGTAACTAGATTGCATTTTTGATCATTATCTTCGCAAAATATTTATCAAAAGTAAAATAATAATAACAATAAAAAATAAATAAATAAATAAATAAAATAAGTAATAAAAAAATCACAAACCTAACATAATTAATTTATATTGTCGATTTATTTAATGAATTGGTTTGTTTTAAAATTGAATTCTTTTAATTAATTAACTTGATTTTTCAATCAATTTTTCTACACGAATCTTCTTAACTTCGATAATCTTGACAGAAATTTAATACTCGTAAAGTTAAATACTTAAGTAAATTTCTTTATAACTAATCAAAGTTTAAAAGAGTTTTTTTTTTCTCTGCTTTTAAAGCATAAAACGTGTAAATAAATAAAGAAAAAAAATTAATAATAATAATAGAAGAGAAAAGGAAAATAAAAAAAAAAGAGAGAGAAGAAATTAAAGTTAAGAAAGTTTAATTTCGAGTGCTGCTATCTGTTATTCTAAATGTGAAACTAAAGCCAAAGTTCTATTTGATTAATCCAATAGATAATTTAAAGAACGACGTCTCGTTCTTAAACAATTCTTTGGCTTTGTTCGACAAACTTGGCGAAACAAAAGCATTTATAACTTGTTCCTTGTAATTTACCACTAAAGAAAACTCTAACTGTGTCATTACTTGATAGTAGTTACCATTACATATTAATGAAACAAGGAGATCTCTAACACTAACAAAGAAAAAACAACACATCTTTTAACTACACCATTTCGTTCTGTTGTCCTGTCTAATAATTAAAATTAAAATATATTAATTTAAATAGTAAATACAGTATTCTATTTTCGTCTTTCGTATTAGTTTAGTAATCGATTTAAAACATCGGAAACAATGCCACATCTCATAGAGTAATAATAGATGGCACTAGATGACTATAATATTAAAGCATTGTATTTATGATTTAATTTTTGTTTTTACATTAAAAACATTATACATAACTTGTAAATTTAATAAAGAGTGAAGACTACGCATCGTTTAGTTTCAAATTTTCTATTTTTTATTTTTTTTTTGCCCAATTTAGTTCAAAAATAACACGGTAAAAACTTTTGTTTGTTACATAAACAGGTTATTCTAAAGTTGTTTTTTAAAGAGTTTTTTATTTTTTTGATCGATATAAAAGAGAAACAAATAAAAAAAATAAAGTTTTTTTTTTAGTCTCCTCGGCTCTCGACCGGAAATCAATTTAAAGTGAATAACTAAAGCTTTAGTATAGAATATTTAAAATTTATTCATTAGATCCCGAATCTATAGAAATCATCGATCGATCGAGTATGATAAGTCAAGAATTATTCCTAAAAACTTACGAATGAGGAAAATATCGTATTGTTTTTTTTTTCTTCAGTAATAAATTATATAAATTTATAAAAATAATTACTCGATATTAATTAAATTATACAATTTTTACGTGTAGTAAAACAGAGGATAAATTGTTGATATAACCTTATTTGATAAGTTCTTTCGTGATAGAATAAACGTGTCGATAAACTGACCTAGATAATGTTTCGATCTGTATTATCTCAATAATTTTAATACAGATAATAATCGTTTAATAAGAATCTTATAAAATTTAAGACGACGTTTAAAATATTAAAGCATCTCTCACTCTCTCTCTCTCTCTCTTTCTCTCTCGCTCTTCCTTCTGGGGATGATGTTGAAGATATTTCGCAGTAGTAGTTCGAGAAATCATCACTAGGGTGCGCAATCGAGACGGGATATAGTGTACAGTTAAGTGTTACCCGTCCAATCTGCAGACACGTTGCTTCAAAGGCTGCTTCTTTACATCTTCACTAACAAAGGATGCTGAAGAAGACAGGTATGAACTGATGCTTCATCCAGGTAACTTTTTATCTATAGAAATTAAAATATATTTCTTTAATTTTGAAATTTTTTGTAATATATTCTTTAAAATTTGTATTTATTTCACGAAATCCGAAATAATTTTCATACATTTTAAAAAGAGATTTAGAAACGTATATCTGTTGATAAACTTAGTTTACTTTGTTGCCATTTACTTATTTATCAATTTGAAGAATGTTCGATGCCTTAAAAAGTGACATATGTCTGATAGGTTAAAAAAAAAATGGTCCTTGTCTGATAAAAAAAAAGACAAATAATGCTAGCATTTACAGTTCGATTTATTGAAGTTCTTTAACTGATTGATAACGTTTCATCTTAACTTATAATGATGGAGTAGCTATGGAAACTTAATTAACATCACGTCAAAGAAAGTATTAATTTATTGACTTCATTGATAATCGTTAAAATAATTTTAATTGCATGTATTTCCTTTCTAATTTTCAAACTTTCAAGCTATAATTCCAAGCTGTAGAAATTGATCCCGAAAGCGTAAAACCAATTAATTTTATTCAATATTATATCAACGAAATTTTGTAATTTAGTAATATTTATGACGTGTATAACCTTCAAAACTTTATTAAGAAGTTATAGACAGCGTTATAAATATATATATATATATATATTTTTTTCCTCACTAAATATATGAGCATTAAACATCGTAATGGTGTTGGAAAATGTCTGTCATAAACGTAATAACTTCACGGAACGATTGAGAGAAAATGCATATTATAGTCGATTTAAACATAATTTAAAATGAGGAAAAACACGTATAAAGAATCTAATCTTAATCAATCATTTTATATTCTTTAACTTGAAGTTTCTTGTCATTATCTATATCAATAGAAGTTCTTTTAAAATTATATATATAAAGAATACATCAACAAGTTGTTTATATTTTATACGAAAATTTAAGTAGAATAATAGAAATTAATTTAATATACATTTAAACTTAAGTATAAATATAAATAACTCGTTGAAAGATGGGATATTTTGATAATGATAAACACATTTAAATTTATATTTAATTATACTTAAGTGCCGATTATAAATTATTTTTACATTAAGGAAAAAAAAAAGAAAAAACAAATTCTTATTTTATTCCTTTTCTTAACTTTGCATCTGCTCCAAATTTCTTATTTATTCTAACTACTTTCAACTCATTATTCTAAAATATTTATGTAATTTTATTTATTTATTTATTTATTTAAATTGCAATTTTCTATACCCGATTCTATTGAATAGAAATTTGCTTAATGTAAGTAAGCAATATTTAATTTTTATTTACAGCAAAATTTTTAATACATTTTTTTTTGTTTACGCAAATATTATTATTATTATTATTATTATTATATAATTTTATATAACGATAATTTTATTTTTTTTAATGGCAGATTAGTTTAATTATAATTAATAGCTATTTAAAAACTCTTTTTTAAAAAAATTATTTAATTAGTAAACGAATTAAATTTTATTAATTATTTTTTTAATTAAATTTATATATAATTTAATTGCTAATTAACTTTATTAAGTTTCTTTCTATTTATTCGAACAGATAAAGCAATTCAATATAGGCAAGTTGATGTGTAAACTTTAGGGTTTTTTCCTTCCTTTTTTTTTTCCTTTCTTTGTACTTCAAACTGTCAAAGTTGAATATTGTAATTTAATCTTTCGGTTGACATAGTTTACACAATTACCTTCTGTTCGTCATCTGGAAGAGTTTTCTTCTCTTATGGGATCGTTATCGCCACACAATGTTAGAAGAAAGGTTAAAAAAATTAATAATAATAAAAAGGAGGGGTCTATATTTACGCTACATCTACACGATTTTAATAAATTTAGATTAAGATACATTAAATTTACAACTTTGCAAACAGTTTACAGATTACGAATTGTGACATTAGTTATCTCAATTAATCGAGTTATCGAATTGTGTGATCTGAATATCTCCTATAGGATATTAATATGAGTAACTCCTATTTATCCATTGAGATCTCAGCTGTTATACTAAGAGCACACTGGTTTGTCTGTTGGGATCATCCTTAGAAATTGTATGAACATCATTGATCATACCATTCTTAGTTTCAGAAATTAATTATGATAATTATCATTAATCAGTTTCGTTTTCGGACATTAATTACTATTACCGAGTAATGGCTTTTAGTAAAATTAACTAAAAAAAAAACAAGAGAAAAATCTTGTTTTTTTTTTATAAGTTAATTTCATTGTATTCTTGTTTCTAATTACGTTGAAATCTGTCATTCTAATATCTTATCAACATTTCTACTCCAAACTCTAAAGCAAACAATGAAAGCAATTGGTTCTGTGAGGTACCAGTTAACTGTTACATGTTAGATAATTAAAATGCACAGAAGTGTGAAGTTTATCACCAGAAAACATCATACTTAAATATTTACTTTGTTTTTCTTTCTTCCACGCTCAGAATTAAAGGGATATTAATAGATTTTTTTTAATAATAATAATAATAATAAAAAGAAAGACGAAACATAGAATAAATTAATTTTAAATAGGTTAAATCATAACGTTGCTTCAAAGGCTGCTTCTTTACATCTTCACTAACAAAGGATGCTGAAGAAGACAGGTATGAACTGATGCTTCATCCAGGTAACTTTTTATCTATAGAAATTAAAATATATTTCTTTAATTTTGAAATTTTTTGTAATATATTCTTTAAAATTTGTATTTATTTCACGAAATCCGAAATAATTTTCATACATTTTAAAAAGAGATTTAGAAACGTATATCTGTTGATAAACTTAGTTTACTTTGTTGCCATTTACTTATTTATCAATTTGAAGAATGTTCGATGCCTTAAAAAGTGACATATGTCTGATAGGTTAAAAAAAAAATGGTCCTTGTCTGATAAAAAAAAAGACAAATAATGCTAGCATTTACAGTTCGATTTATTGAAGTTCTTTAACTGATTGATAACGTTTCATCTTAACTTATAATGATGGAGTAGCTATGGAAACTTAATTAACATCACGTCAAAGAAAGTATTAATTTATTGACTTCATTGATAATCGTTAAAATAATTTTAATTGCATGTATTTCCTTTCTAATTTTCAAACTTTCAAGCTATAATTCCAAGCTGTAGAAATTGATCCCGAAAGCGTAAAACCAATTAATTTTATTCAATATTATATCAACGAAATTTTGTAATTTAGTAATATTTATGACGTGTATAACCTTCAAAACTTTATTAAGAAGTTATAGACAGCGTTATAAATATATATATATATATATATTTTTTTTTTCCTCACTAAATATATGAGCATTAAACATCGTAATGGTGTTGGAAAATGTCTGTCATAAACGTAATAACTTCACGAAACGATTGAGAGAAAATGCATATTATAGTCGATTTAAACATAATTTAAAATGAGGGAAAACACGTATAAAGAATCTAATCTTAATCAATCATTTTATATTCTTTAACTTGAAGTTTCTTGTCATTATCTATATCAATAGAAGTTCTTTTAAAATTATATATATAAAGAATACATCAACAAGTTGTTTATATTTTATACGAAAATTTAAGTAGAATAATAGAAATTAATTTAATATACATTTAAACTTAAGTATAAATATAAATAACTCGTTGAAAGATGGGATATTTTGATAATGATAAACACATTTAAATTTATATTTAATTATACTTAAGTGCCGATTATAAATTATTTTTACATTAAGGAAAAAAAAAAGAAAAAACAAATTCTTATTTTATTCCTTTTCTTAACTTTGCATCTGCTCCAAATTTCTTATTTATTCTAACTACTTTCAACTCATTATTCTAAAATATTTATGTAATTTTATTTATTTATTTATTTATTTAAATTGCAATTTTCTATACCCGATTCTATTGAATAGAAATTTGCTTAATGTAAGTAAGCAATATTTAATTTTTATTTACAGCAAAATTTTTAATACATTTTTTTTTGTTTACGCAAATATTATTATTATTATTATTATTATTATATAATTTTATATAACGATAATTTTATTTTTTTTAATGGCAGATTAGTTTAATTATAATTAATAGCTATTTAAAAACTCTTTTTTAAAAAAATTATTTAATTAGTAAACGAATTAAATTTTATTAATTATTTTTTTAATTAAATTTATATATAATTTAATTGCTAATTAACTTTATTAAGTTTCTTTCTATTTATTCGAACAGATAAAGCAATTCAATATAGGCAAGTTGATGTGTAAACTTTAGGGTTTTTTCCTTCCTTTTTTTTTCCTTTCTTTGTACTTCAAACTGTCAAAGTTGAATATTGTAATTTAATCTTTCGGTTGACATAGTTTACACAATTACCTTCTGTTCGTCATCTGGAANAAAAATTGTTTTTTTTTTTAATTTAATCGAAATGACAGATAGTTGTTCTGCTAATATTATAGAAAACCTTTCAAATAAAATATATTACTTGAAAGCAAATATTATTGCTTTAGAAATGCATAAAGTTGTAAAAGACTAGGCGATGTCTAAAAGATAAAAGTAAATTGTTGATTCTTCTCCTAGAATGACAAAAATCAGGATAAAAGGAAATTCTTTCTACTAAGAAAGATTTAAAATTTAATCATAGTAGTGGATGTCTTACATGTACTGTACTGTACTGTACTGTACAAGTACTGTACACACAATACGTTACTGTATCAATGCTTAAAAGTATTAATTATTATATTAAATTTTTTTTATATAGAAGCATATTTAAAAAAAAAACTACAATTAAATAAATTAAATTCTTAAATTTAACGTTTAAAAAAGTTTGATTAAATTTTTGATGTATTATTAACTTAATATAAAAAAATTTATAAATTTTATATGTAATAAAATGATTATTTTTATATAATTTTAATCATCAAAATGGTTTATTTTTATCAAAAATTATTTTTGTTCGGAAAAATTTTTAGAGAGATTCGCGTGATTAAATCTCGAGAGGAAACAAACGAAAAAGTTTCAAAATCTTTAAAGTTTACGGTCATTCATTTGGGAATAAGAAAATATATAAAGTTAAATTCGATTTTTAAAGACTTTCTACTGAATTAAATATCATTTATGTGGATTATTTCCTTTCTTCTTTCTTGTTTTTACAACGTTAACCTCTTATATAAATTAATACTTTAATATATTTAAACATTTTAACGTTAATACTTGTGTTATTTTTATTATAATTTAGAATATTTTCTAATTTTCTATATAATTTATTTTAAATTTTATTAATTTTTATATTTTGTTTAAACATCACGTAACTAGAAGGAAAAAAAAAATATATATATATATATAATAAACAATCATAAAATATTAGTTTAGAACCTCAGGTAGTATTAGATTATAAATTACTGAAGATACTCAATTCAGAGAAAACATAAATAACTAAAACCTACAACAAAAATTAAACTCTCTCTCTTCGCGTTAATAAATTTTCAAAATTGCTTAATAAAATATCAGAGGATTTTTGATTACTTACCTAAATTTCACAGCTCTATGATAATGGTTATTTTATAATAGTTTATGAATGTAACAACAGTTATTTTTACGTGTCATGATCATCTGTTTAGTATTTATTTATTCGCACTTCGTTTTTTTTTTTTTTATTTTTCTAATTATCTTTGTTTGATGGCTTAAATTAGTAAGAATAATGATGATTACTTTATTAATTTAATCATACAGTGAGAGAAAAATGATTATTTTTCTCACTATAAGTCATATATGTAATCTATATTATGGATATATAAAAAGAAAAATATTTCAATATAAATCGAATTTGTGGATCCAAATATCTTATTTTATTTATTGAAATATAAAATATACTTAAAATAGATCTTTTTACGATAGATCTATTTGTTATATATTGAATAATATTTTATATATATACAGTAAACTCATATATAGTGTCATAAATTTATTTATTTTTTTTTAATACAGGTCTATATATTATAAAATATATTTTTTTAAAAAATTTACATACTTAAGAGTATATTTATGTAAAATAGACTTAATTTAAAATCTGTAAAATCAATTAGAAGAAGAGAAATAGAGTTTTAATAAAGGAATCATTTTTTTTTGTCTTGCCATTAAGACCTAAACATAGACGAATAAAGATTTGTTACTTTCGCTTCATTCATTGGCTAGATGTGCTGCAAATGGGAGGAGCAATGAGCTAGATAAAAAATAACAAATTTTTATTCGACTCTATTTCTTGACTTTTTTCTTTTTCTTTTCTTTTTATTATTATTATATTGAATTTCCTTTTGATTCTTGAATTAATGGCATACATTTTTGTTATAGCTATATTATATATAATAATAATAATTCACTTTTATATCAGAAAAGTTATGTGTTTACGTAAAGTTAAGATATTAAAATATATATATATATATATATATATATATATATAATTAATTATTATATCCTTATATAAATCTTGTGTTTTTTTGTTTTTTTATGTGGAACTTTGTAAATAAAATTCATTATTAAGACCAAATTATTAGTAATTATTTGAAGGTAGTTTACTTATATCTAAACTATATGTTTCCTATTTAAATAGCAAATTGTGCTTAGAATTCTTTGGGAATTTTATTTAAATAAAAGGCTTTTTTCTCCCCTAAATACCTTCAATTCTTGAAACATGCAAATTGGATCGAAACGATCTCATTTCCGGAATACTCGTGCAAAATGTAAATATAAAAACTTTAAAAAACTAATATTATTTTAAATAGTTATCATATAGATTTAATATATATATATATATTTTATTCAGCAAATATTATTATTCTTATCGAGAATTTAATTATAAGTTAGTAGCAATTCTTCAGAAGAATTTCTTTAAAGCGAAAGATATATATATTTTAAAATGAGAAATTTCATATATATTAAAGTGAAATTTCTTTCCGGATATAAAAGATAATAAAAAAGAATTCGTGTCATTTTATTTTATTTTTGAAAGTAAACGATAACCAATAATCGATTTTTAATTATCATCTCATTTTATCATTCAGTTTAATAGTAACAGAATGGAAGAAAATTGATTCGAATCTTTTTAAAAAAAATATGTTGATTTAAAGCACATTTTTACTATAATTTCATTTATATATACCATTTTAAATATAAATATTCAAGCGCAAGATACTCTTGGTAATTCAAGAATTAAAATCCTGAATATTTTATTAATCTATGAGCGATTATAACTGCTTGAAACTACACACATTAGTGTAAAATTTTATTATTTTTATATATAATATTAATACCCATTTTTCAATTTAAAAAAAAAATAACATTATTATTGTTACTTTGATAATATGTAATTGTAATGATTATATAATATTTAAATTAATGTATAATTAAGATTGAGGGTTTTTAATACATTTAAACGTTGATTAGATAGTTAATTTATATAATTAAAATAAGTGATATTATTATTAAATCGCTCATTATATAATCTAGATTACGTAACAATAACTGACAAGTTTCAAAATTATAATAGACCAATGGGAATTATAGAATGAAATGGATGGAATTTGACACTGATTGGTCAATTCTTATTCATACATATGTAATATTTTATACATTAATTATTATTTTTTATATATACATATATTAAGAATCTAGTTAATTTTATTAATTTCTATAATTTCGAAAGGTAATTAGATAAATTAAATGAATGAATGCATTAAGAATATTGCTTCCGGCTTCCTATATTATTACAATTGTTACTTCTAAATTATATCTATCAATATATCAGTATTTGAAGCGAATAATTTTCCATCAGAATGGAACAAATTATCAAGATTGTTGGGATTTTATTTACGATAATCTCTTCGTTCGTGACGTGTTCTCACTAGTAACAGAAGCATTGTGTGACGTTTATGCACTGTCACGTGATATCGTTATGTCAAATTAAACAACATAAGTGATGAACTTATTTGTTAAAGAAATAATTTTAATTAATTATTTTAAAATTATAAGAACATTTTAAATATATATATAT
>NW_019384533.1:398197-406460 GCF_000671375.1 Centruroides sculpturatus | reverse complement strand
ATATATAATAAATATTAAATTCTTACTATTTTTTTAAAAAATAATAATACATTAATTAATATACTGAAGTGTTATTAAATTATCTTTTATTAAACTTATGATATATTTAAAATTTGTCAAGTAAAAATAACATGATACATGGCCAAGGTGTGATATATTATACGGTTCGAGAATAGCACTCGAACCGGTCAACCTTATAAAATGTTTTGGACCACCGTGGGATTGATAAGAACAATTTATAAGTCGATATCGAAGAAAATATTACCGTTGTTGCTTGAATTCTCAAAGGGAAGCGTTATCAATAACTTAAATTTACAATAATATTTATCTAGTATTTAAATGAAAATCTTTCACGAAAATTTTATACTTAAGTATAGATTTAATCCCGAATTTTCTTTTTTTTTTTTCGAAAGGCTGATTATATCAGAATTTTTGGACATATTACAGAGCATTGACCTTGTTGACACAAACTCTACTGTATTGATCATTCTTCTCGATCGTCTGCATTCTTGTGGCTTTTCTTCTCACACAAATACGACAGTTGCCCACATACTGTATCCTAATCTGATATCTTTCGACTGATGTGAGTTTGTGGATGACTAAACTCTTGTAACAAGTGGTACATCTACAGTTGTGTCTTATCCTATGGAAAAGTTGACCAATAAAATGGAGGAAAAGTTTCATTCTTTCCTTTCTTCCAACGACCCTTTTCTTTTTTTTATAGTCCTACGTCAAATTACTTAAGAAATTAAATTAATTCTCTAAATTTAGTCAAGGTGATTAAATTTTAAGAAGTCTTTTCGATAACAGAGTCTTGAAGATAATAAGATAAATTGAAAGTAATGATGTATTTTGCCTTGTTCCATTAATTCTCAGATTTATTCTCCATCATTACAGATACTTAAACTAGTACAAAACGTTTCTCCCTTCAGATTTGCTTATGGGCAAGATAAGGCAGTAAAGAAGTAAGCGTAATCCTCCCGGATCGTATTGTGTAGTGAAGTGTCAATTCCCAGTATAGTTTGATCAAACTTAGTGCAAGTTCTATCACACACAGTGACCATTTATCAGTGTCAGGCTAACAGGAAGGTGCTCTGTCATAGAAGAAAACCAAGATTCGTCCTTTTGGTCCGTCCCTTTACTGTCAGACCTCGATTAAGGCTGAAAGAAATAGGCTTATGGCCAAAATGTGTCGAAAAACTTGATAGCTCGATGAAATATGAATTATGAGAAAAAGTTTTTAAGTGGGTAGACTAAAAATATTTGTGTTATGGTTTGTTTGTTCTATTTATTGTTATCGTTTTCGTACCCTAGTTTTGAAATCATCGATCATTATCGAATAAATAAATATTTTTTTAATTTGAAAAAATCTAGTGAAAATAATTCCAATATAAATTATTTTGTTGCTTCTTTATACATCTTGTCTCTTTCTTTTTTTCCCCCGTGTTTAACGTCAAACATTGGGAAACTCAAGATGTCCGAACAATTTGTCATTATTTTAGGACATTTGATCTTAGAAGAAACAAAATATTACATAGACTACTGGAGTGGGGTCATGCATCATTACGTCATACAGTCGTTATCGTTCGTTTATTTTACTGATTAACAAGCACTCTGATACTGTTCGATCGGAATATTTTTTTTTTAAACGTGATCTTCGATGAAGTCTTTTAAAATTTTGATTAATGTTGTTGAAGACTCGATTGATTTTTACTTAGTTTTGATTAAAAACGTATCGTCTGTGATTTTACTTTTTTTATTATTATTATTATTTTGAAGTTTTCTTTTTAAAAAAAAAATCGGTTCGAAAAGTCGAAAAAGATCTATTGTTGATTTTTTCGTAGGCAGTTTTTTTGCTTGAAATCCATTAAAAAGCTTCCTTTTCTTGCTAAATGCCTTATTGAACTATAGTACTGTCCTATAATAAACTTACCTTAAAATTGTATTAACAATACCACTTCGCCCAAACACTTTCTCCAATCTGTGCTTTACTTCCCTTGAGAGTGCCTTAGCTTTAGCTGTTGACTTTGTTAACTGGGATGTGATACTATCTTATTTTTCTACTGAATTTATAGGAATGTCAGAATAACTTTTCACTACAACTTTTCATTTTAAAACGCTTATCAAACACGTTGAATTCATTGTTAACGCTGCTTAAAACTAATTATGTAAATGCCTTAATGTTTGGTAGCGTTAAAATAGATTTATTTTTAAAAAAAATAAACGATTTAAAATCCACATTTTAAATTATACAGTGAATTTTTTTATCTATTGGCAAAGAACGAAATGGATCTACTCGAAAAAAAAAACTGTTGCTTTTGAATGTAGTCGTATGAAAGTCATTATATTGCATGGCATCTTTTGTCGTTGATTTAATATTTTCGGCGAGCATTCTTAAAAACTTCTTGATCAGCGAGCCAAAACATGATGGCTCTATTGTGAATTACAAATACATTCTATTCCTTTTATCGCATCTTCTCTAAAGTTCTGCCTGCACTTAAAAATAGTGTACAGATCTTCAACTAGGAGAAAAAAATATATATATATATATTGAGTATTCGACAAAATAATTCAATGGAATAAATAATAATAATAAATAAAACTTTCCGAGAAATCTCTTTTCTCGTTGATAAAATAAAGATTAAAAATTTGTAAACTCATACAATTCCTGTGNTCGAATGAAAAAAAAAAACCCCTGTCAAAATATAAAAATATAATTAACAGAATCTCAATAAGTAAAAAGAAAATTCTTTTAAAAAGTATTATTAAAAAAAAACACATTTTCCACGAAATTAATAACGTTGAAATGTGTTTTATTTTAATATTAATCCATTAACATAACCCAGAATGAAAAATGTTCCTCCTCTTTTTTTTCTAGAACAGATTCTTTTTTAATTCTAATTATATTTATTGAAAAGAACGTTTTGCAGCACGTAGATAATCAATAAAATAATTTTTTCCCTTATATCTAAATACGTTATTGTTGCTGAAACATCGTAAAAATGTCAATAGGATCAACGAATGATAGTATTGAAGGCATTCCACTTGTTCCCATCCCAGTTTTAGGAAAGCATTGGACAGGAAACCGCCTTTTTCCTATGACACTTGTCATATTTGGTATATATCCTGTGATAGATAATCTCTTTTCAACTTTCAAACATAAACTGTCAAAAATATAATTATTTTACTACTTTAACAAGGTTTTAGAAGACGTTTAGAAAATTATAAAATACCTGTTTATATGATGTTTAAATTTGTTTAAGATTAATGAAAGGAATATTTCAAAAGTTAAAACTTTACGACGATGAATTATTTTCTAACACATATTGACACAGGATAGCAAGTTAGATATGACAGAATAGATTTATTACTGACATTTAAGTCATATATCCTTTGATTAATGAATAAAATGGATCATTTTCATATAGAGTATAACTTTTATTTCTAAAGATTAAAAATAAAAATTGTCTTTGTAGCTTGTTAAAATGGTGAAAATCCAAGTTGTGTTTGGTAGGTTATTACAAGTCGAAAGAAATTGAAAATCGCTATAATTTTTTTCTTTATATCTTTCTGTTTTCGTTATTTTCAATTAGTGAACGGAATAAATTATTTTTCTGAATTGCTACAGTATGTATGTATATATATATATATATATACACATGCACTTGTATGTGTGTATCCACGTAGTTTTATACAGGATGAATCAAGTACTCTTGTACTTTTTTTTATACCAAAAGTATTGAAGATATATTAGTTTTGTTAATGTAGTTACGTAGGAAGTTATGGTATGATCTTAAAAATGACTTTCAAGCTCATTTTCATATTAATATATCTTCAATACTTTTGAAATAAAAAGGGTACAAGGGACTTTAACTCATCCTGTATATCTTTACCTGTATAGACGTAACGAAAATACACTGTATCTGCTATATTTTACATTATATTTTATATTTTCCTTTCAAATTTGACTGAAAAAAATTACTTGAAAATGAATACAAATCATCATTTTGTACATTTTTCTATTATTAGAATTTAGAAACAAATAAATATAATCCTTTCGTGTAATTTATTATTATTTTTATTTTTTTATTTCTTAAAATAATCTCAATGACATTTGATTACTTCAAATTTCATAATTAAAATATATTTTATTTTTAAATCCTTTATGGCAATTGAGAATTTTTATTGAAACGAAGAAGATTTTTTTTTTTTTTTAAAGAAAATAAATTTAATTAATTTTTTTAATCAAATAACTCCAGTTGAAGGAATTTGAAACTTTCTGGAGACGTCAGAGGATGANTGATACTTGAAATTATAAGGAGAAAAATATATAAAATTTTCAAGCATCTTTCACTCTTTTTTTTATGCCATAAAAAAATTCTATAAAAATCATTAAATTTTTTTTTAAATGTAATTGGTTACGTCATAAATGTAATCAGAATTTAGCCCTGTAAAGCTAATAAAATTAAAGAAATATTAAATTAAGTTTTTCGTTTAATTTATGACTGTTTTACTTTTAAAAAGAAATTTTCAATGTTAAAAAAAAGTGCTAATTTATAATCGTTAATAACGTGAAAAAAAATCAGAGTGAATAATTAAGAATTTAAAAAAAGAGAGAGAGAGAGAGAGAAATATGACATTTATTAACTGTAAAAAAAGGGGTGAAAAGCAAAGAAGAACCGTAAAGAAGATTAAAGGTTTTTTAAATAAAGTTGTTTCGTTTGAAGATTATTCAAATGAGTTTTTCGTAAGAAGTAAAGTGATAATGCAAACCGACGTCTAAAACCAACTTTTATATGAATTGAATTTCGTGTGTCAGTAACAGAATAAGATTTTAGTGATTTACATTATCAACTCGATTAATTATATTTACAATTAATATGTCTACATTGGTTTATTTAGAGAGATAATACAGTGGTAAATTTCACAAAAATTGACAATGTCTGGAATATTTAAACAGGACTGACCTTCAAATAAAGAGGCAGCGGGAGATACTTCCTATCGATTTTCTGAAGAAATTTTTGATGTTGATTGCGTGAGGCAGTTGAAATTTTACAAAGATAATATAACATATGGAATGACTCTATTATATAACGTATATAATATATATTTAAAATACTGTAATCCGAGAGACGTTAGTAATCTATATTTAATTTTTAAGAATTATGAATACTTCACTATCGATTTAAAAGTACTTTTAAACTTATTTTCCTTCTCGACAGATGGCAGTAAGTATTTTAATACAAGTGTTTTTTTATTTACTTTTTATTTTATAAATTGTGTTTTCTAGAATAAAAATTTCGTTTTCGGAGATTCTCCTCCTCTTCCTCTTCTTCTTCCAGCAATTTAATTATATTATTAGCTGGAAAAGTTGGCAAATATACCACTTGGAAAGAAAAGTTTATCAAACACGTTGAATTCATTGTTAACGCTGCTTAAAACTAATTATGTAAATGCCTTAATGTTTGGTAGCGTTAAAATAGATTTATTTTTAAAAAAAATAAACGATTTAAAATCCACATTTTAANTCGAATGAAAAAAAAAAACCCCTGTCAAAATATAAAAATATAATTAACAGAATCTCAATAAGTAAAAAGAAAATTCTTTTAAAAAGTATTATTAAAAAAAAACACATTTTCCACGAAATTAATAACGTTGAAATGTGTTTTATTTTAATATTAATCCATTAACATAACCCAGAATGAAAAATGTTCCTCCTCTTTTTTTTCTAGAACAGATTCTTTTTTAATTCTAATTATATTTATTGAAAAGAACGTTTTGCAGCACGTAGATAATCAATAAAATAATTTTTTCCCTTATATCTAAATACGTTATTGTTGCTGAAACATCGTAAAAATGTCAATAGGATCAACGAATGATAGGATTGCAGATGTAAATCTTTCAACTTACATTTTGTATATGATGTAAAATATCAAGAACAACGTCTATAACATTGTAATAAATAATTAAATGTTACTTTTATTCTAAATTTACGTTGTTTCTATCAAAGAAATAAACTCATGACTTTACGTATACGTCGACGTACATTTAACATAAATTATAGTAGGCCTATCTTAAATGTATATATATATATCCCTTAAGAGCAACAATATACATCAAACAAATACAAAACTACTCCACCAATGAATAGTTATAAACAAAATATATTCGTTTTCATTAATCTGATTGGTGGATCCAGTCTAACGTTTCAGCCAATCGAATTAACAAAAGTTAAGACATTCAAACGAGACAAGTTAATTTGATTGGTTCGATAGTGAAGACGTAACATTTGTAATATTTTTGTGTTTAAATTTAATTAAAGAAAATTACTTCTGAGACGTTCCGATAGACAATTCAATTAAAAGATTCAACGTAATTCTACGTTAACAATCGGGACATTTTATTTTATTTTTTATTTTTTACACGTAATTTTTTTATTCCTTTATCGTTATATTGTTTCAGATTGATCCTGAAAGTTATCAAAACTCCTGACTTTATAGTTTCATGATAGTTTAACTAATTTACGAACAGATTTATGTATAAACTTAGATGTATTGATGGAATATTAAACTAACTTATTCAATAATATGTACTGTACTGATTTACAAGTCAACTTAAACATGTTCATAAACAAGTTAAATCTAATAATATCAACTCTTAACTGATTCTCTATACATTTATTTAGTACAAAAATATGAAAGTAAATAATCAAATAAATATTTATTTCAGTTATAAACCTAAATTTTATTATAATCAACTCGACTACTTATCTAGAACATTATTTTCAATCATCATAACGAAATTTGCTTGAAATCCTAGCAAAGAGGATTTGAATTGCTTTATTTCTGGACTTGATTATGTAAATGCGGATTTACTAGATTTAATTCAGTAATGTAATTGTTAAACATTGTACAGTTTCGTGTCAATAAGTTTAGATGAAACTACATTTTGAACGTGTTTTAGAAGCTATAAAATAACTTATTTTCTTTCTTTTTTTTTCTCTCTCTCTCTCTCTCTGTTCCTTATCATGATCGTGTTCTGATAGATCTGCTTAGAGTTTTGAAAGATTTAGTAAGTTTTCATCTCTCAGGAATGACATTACTCTAAAGTAATCTATCTCAAGTTGAAGATTTAGTATCCCTAAAGAGTTGAAAATATTATAAAAGTTTTTTCAACTATTTGAGTGATGGACAACGTTCTATCCTCTGAGAATTTTGTGTATGTATCAGTTGAATTGTTATTAAGAAAATTTGAATAAAATATCTTTTTTTAAAGTAGTTAGGAACCATTTTCATCATTTTAATGAAGAAAACGGTTCCTAATAATGAAGAAGTTTATTAAACATTTTAATGTTCTTAATTTTATATACTGTATGTAAAATTGTTTTATCGTGAATTTGTCAATTAGAGCAGAAATTTGAAAATATTAAAGAGAAATTTTCCTCTTACTTAATTTCAAGTTATCTCATTAATTAAGAGAAAAGCAACTTCTTAAAATAAATTAAATTCCTCACTTAATTACAATCTATAATACTGTATATATATATATATATACACATGCACTTGTATGTGTGTATCCACGTAGTTTTATACAGGATGAATCAAGTACTCTTGTACTTTTTTTTATACCAAAAGTATTGAAGATATATTAGTTTTGTTAATGTAGTTACGTAGGAAGTTATGGTATGATCTTAAAAATGACTTTCAAGCTCATTTTCATATTAATATATCTTCAATACTTTTGAAATAAAAAGGGTACAAGGGACTTTAACTCATCCTGTATATCTTTACCTGTATAGACGTAACGAAAATACACTGTATCTGCTATATTTTACATTATATTTTATATTTTCCTTTCAAATTTGACTGAAAAAAATTACTTGAAAATGAATACAAATCATCATTTTGTACATTTTTCTATTATTAGAATTTAGAAACAAATAAATATAATCCTTTCGTGTAATTTATTATTATTTTTATTTTTTTATTTCTTAAAATAATCTCAATGACATTTGATTACTTCAAATTTCATAATTAAAATATATTTTATTTTTAAATCCTTTATGGCAATTGAGAATTTTTATTGAAACGAAGAAGATTTTTTTTTTTTTTTAAAGAAAATAAATTTAATTAATTTTTTTAATCAAATAACTCCAGTTGAAGGAATTTGAAACTTTCTGGAGACGTCAGAGGATGAAGAATTCATTTAAAAAATATATATATTTATATATAAAAAATATAGTCAGTATCTTCTTCTTCTTCTC
>NW_019384533.1:367042-397967 GCF_000671375.1 Centruroides sculpturatus | reverse complement strand
TAATAATAATAATAATTACAATTTTAATATTTTATATATTATAAATTCCCAAAATATTTATGTAAATGAAGAAATACAAAAGAAATATTTATCTTTTCTTCATATAAAACTTTTTTCCTTCCTTAAATCTTTGTCTAGAGACTTTCAAAAGACGATTTTTATTATTAGTTTGAAAAAAAAAATCCTCTACATTCTTATGGAGGATGAATATTAAAAAATTTTCTTTTTCTTCTTCTTCTACAGAGAATAAGAAGTAATATTAAGAGATTTATTTTACAAAATCGCCTACTTTAAATAAAGTTTCCTCGTTTAAACTTTTGTAACTAAATCTTTTCTACTTTAATTTTGTTGTTTTCTACCTTATTTTAAAGACATTTAAACGCTAATTATATATATATATATTTTTTTTAAATTAAAATTACTTAATGTTAATTAAATTTGTGAAGTTTTACAAATGATAAATCATCAGAAGAATGATTTTCGAATTAATAAACTTTTATGATACGTAATCTTTTCTAATAATGGCGTGTTCGAAGATGTAGTAAAAGTTATTTCTAGTCGCAAATTATTGATGATAAATCACGTATAATAAAAGAATCTCTAGCTTAATGTACAAGTACAAGTACAAGTACTATACATAAATAGCTTTCCCTTAATCATAAATTGTAAATCCCAATTCGAGTTTCTACTTGATTATGACTCGAATAACATATTTCATTCTGATGTTATGAATGATTACTCGACATTTATAAATATGTATCTTGTATATTCTGATGGGAAATTTAATTTACAAATGGGTTATCTACATTATATTTCGTAATATAAGTTACGAAAATCTGTTATAACTTTACATTCATCACTGTTTACGGCATCAGTAATTTGTATGGAGATTTATAGAGCGCCAGTGATCAAAGGATGAATCTTGGAAAGGAAAAATACTGTTTTATATAACTATGAGAAAGTATGGAAATCAATGAAAAAAATTACTCCAAAATTTTTACATTTTTGGACATAAAAAGTCCAAAGAAATGCAAAAAATTTCGAGGGTTTTTTCTATATATATATATGGATGTTTGTGTTTGTGGGGCACGATTTTGTTCACCTTCTTTGAAGCTTAATAACTTCTGTGCTTTTTGTGGAAAATTTCTGAAATTTTGCAGGAAGGTTTGTATATTAGGTAGATTAATGCTACTAAATTTTGGTGGTTAAAGGTCAAAGAGGTTGGAAGATAAAGGGTGATTGTGTATCGTATCTCGAATAAGGTCGAACTTAATGACGATTTTACTCGTTATTAGCATTATAAAACCCATCCATATCATAAAAATTAAGCTTTTTGACAATTTTATAATAATTAAAAATATATAATATTATTTTATTAAAAAAAAAGCATTTTAACAGATGACTCCACCAAAATTTTAAATATTGCCGGGAAAGTTAAGCAACTCGTTACTGAACGTTTTTTTAATTCTTAATTTCTTCTTATCTGTTAGAGGTTTCTTTCTGTTCGTTTTTTATGTGATGTTTCTTTATTACAGCGGGTTTCTCTTAATTTTATGAGGAAAATTCAGATTAAGTGTCCTAATAAATTTTTTCCAGATTGCCCAGTAAATTTTTCATTGCCGGAATTAATTTTTATTAATAGAAGAAAAAGTTTTTGCGACCAAAAAAAAAGAAAAAGTCGTAACTTAACCTAAACTAGTTACAAAAAAAATTATTTTTATATATAAAAACAAACTTCTATTTTCGTATACAATGTACACGTTTATAGTTTAAAATTACAAATAAATCATATGAGAATCCAACACTTAATCAGTTTCCAAAATTATGAAAAATTTGTCCTCAAAACTTAACGTTTCTCATTAATATTTATAAGATCTGAACACAATTTTTCTATAAATTGCATTTATAATGGGAAACCGGAGATAAAATTTAAGTCTAGATCCGGTTTATTTTCACGCATAATTAATTATTTTTGGATTTATGTTGATATTATGAATTTTTTTTTTAATTATAAAGCATAGAAACTTTAAATTTTACAAAACTTATAATATTAATCTATTTTATTATTTTACTTTCCGTCTTATGACAACATTAAAAATTAGAAATTTGTTCACTGATTTACTGGTTAAAACTCGAGATAATATTTTTCTGGAAGAAATAACCTTGGCTTATAAAAAGAATTTGTTATTACTCGTGTAGAATAATAATTACAAGAAATAACAGTATTTTTCTCATCACTGTCTATGATTTTCTCATTCTGTCCACAACAAAAAATCAATGAACAATTTAGAAAATTTCAAAGAAAAATAAAGAAAAATATATAATTTTTATTTACTTTTTAATAATATATTTAAAATTTAGTGAAAGAAAAAAATTATATATTACAAGGCAACTTTCACAAGATAAAAATGATAAAGGTAAGAGTAGACAAGCAGCAAATTTTTTTTTCTTTTTAAGAATTAATTTGCAAAGTTTTCGATTCTTGTTTGAAATTTATAATATAATTTTAATTTTATTTACTTATTTTACAAAATAATTGAGCCTTAGAAGATCATTAAATTTCGCTCTAATGATTACCATTAAAGTGTATAATAATAATACTAAAACAAAAGTATACAAAAGCAATAGATATAATTATTTACTAAACTAAATTCAATTTAAATGTTAGAAAAAACTCGATTACTTTTTGAAGAATAGTCGAAATTTTAATCATAAATTCAGCTGAAAATTTTACTATATTTTAATATATAATTAACTAACTTTTATTAGAAAGAATCTAGCAATTCCTACAACAGTTTTGTCTGAGTTTCACTGATTCATCTAATTTAATTATAGAAAGGAGGTCAATTAACTGGAATAACTACGAGTTGCGGTAATACTAATATAATGATCTAGCTAAAGAAATTAACTTGCAGGAAAATATAAACAAATACACCATTTAATCGTTAATAATATTCTTAAATTCAGAGTTTAATTTAAGAAAAAAAAACAGGAAACAAATAAAATTTACTAAGCCAAGATTTCTATTCGTTTACAGAGTAAACAAAAGCACTTAATTAAGCATAGAGTAATTTAAAATATCTGTTCTTCCATTTAAATTATACAATTTAGATGAAAGACTTTGAATTGATTTAGTTTAAACTACGAAAACATATTTTAATATCGAGGATTAGTATCATTTGTCAACGTTAAAGACGTGGAAGTGTCACTCAAACAATGTATCATTTGAAACTACAGATTTATCAAAAATTTAGAAAATTGCCTACTTCAAAGGATGCTCTTTTGATAATTATTAATTTAAAAAAAAATTTTTTTACTAATTTTAGTTGAAAATAAAGTTGTTTTGAAATGCAATTTTTTAATCATATTTTTAATTTATTTAATTTAAAATATATGCTTTCCATCTCAAATTAGTAGTGGCTTGCCCCTGTAAATCATACTTTTCCTTTAACATTATAAAATTATTTTAAGAATAANAGTTTAGACAAGAATCATTATTATATATTAAAATTTTCTTTACTTTGAAAAATTTTTCTATGGCATTAAATCCATATTTTTGTATTATATATGATATTATTTTCTTAAGAAGAACGTTTTCTAAAGAATAATATTTACAAACTTTCTACATTCAAACTTTACATTTTATATAAACGAGAGTTTTCTATTGAAAATCATATAAAAAAAAAAGTTTTCAAGAACTATTTGCACGTATTTCCAAAAATATAAAATAAATAACTTTAATTCTTTTATTAGCTTTTTGGCGTAGAATTTTCGTGCTTGAATAATCCATATAAATAATTTGCCGTGGTATATATTAAAAATATTTACAAATATCTCATCTTCCTGCCTACCTTTTTTATGAGTTTCTCTTTAAATATGAAAACGTTTCTAATATTTTTACACTCTATTTACAATTGCTTCAAAATTTTATACCCTTTCTGAAAGTAAAAAGTACTGTTTTAATGCTAAAAATAATCAAAATTTCTTGGTTTATTGATACAAAACACGATAAAAATTTTTATAAATAATTTTTTTTTTAAATTTAAATCTTTACTTCTTTATCACCAAATATTACTGAATTATTGAAATAATTTTTGAAATTTACTACGTTATTATATTTGAAGCGGAGTATTAGCTATGAAGCTTACAGAATTGTGTTCGTTCTTAAAATCCATTCGATAGATTTTGATTAAACTTTACCATTTTCCATTAATTGAGATGTGGATTCAAAATATGTAATGTAGGTCCATTTAAATGTAAACAATCCAGCAAAGAATCGCTTAACTTTCTCGGCAACATTAAAAAAAACTGTTTACATTTTTAATTATTATAAAATGGAAAAAAGATTAATTTTGAGAGTAGGAATGAAGTTTATAAAAAGAATAGTAAATGCTAATAACTAAAATCGTCATTAAGTCCGACCCTACTTCGAGATACGATACACGACCCTACTTTATCTCTCTACCCCGTCGACCTTTAACCACCAAAATTCAATAGCATCAATCCACCTAATACACAAACCTCCATGCAAAATTTCATAAATTTTTCACAAAAAAATAGAAGTTATTAAGCTTCAAAGAAGATGAACAAAATCGTGTCTCTCACAAACACAAATAAATATCCATTACATGTATATTTACGGATTTTTTCTCTGTATTTCTGGACGTTTCGAAGTCCCCCGAGTCCAAAAATGTAATAATCTTTCGGGGTCATTTTTTGATTGATCGCCATACTTGTCATTGTTATATATAACAGATCCGGAGAAGCAAAAAAGAAAAAAAAAATGCTCTTTCTTTACTTTCTCCTACAATATAAATATAAATGTTAATATTTATAATTATGTTACGTAAAATAATTGCAGTTAAAAATAAAAATACTTTTAATATACATATAAATTAAAGGTAATTAAGAGAAAAGAAACAAAAGAAAATCTAATAAATTATTGAGTAGCTCTTGTATAAGATTTTTTAAAATTAAGTTGAGTGGAAGGAGCAATGGAAGTGATTGCAATCTGGGGAAAAGCCAGTTGAAATTGGTTCACTCTTTTGTTTCTTGATTAAACTTATTAATAGTAAATTCGGTGTGAAAATTATATTTGAAATCCTTCTCCTTTGCTGAAATTCTTATCTGAACTTTCAAACTTGTTTACACTAATTTCTCTTAAGTTTTTATTTATTTATTTATTTATTATTTTTTAAAAAAACTTTTTAAAATTTCTAAACGGTTAATATTTTATGATTTTATTCTATTAAATTTTTTATTATTATTTTCTTTATTTTTTACATAAAAATTCAAGAATTAAATCTTTTGATGATTTTCATTTAAGAGAATAAAAAAAAAATCGAGATTATTAGAATTGAAAAATGAAATATTTGAATAAATTGTTTAATAAAATTTATATTTAATAGTTTATACCTTAGTTTTAATATTAGATTTAACAATCAGAAACATAAATTTATATCTTTAATAATCCAATTTTTATCAACTTTTTCTATTTATTAAATTATTCTAGAATTACTTTATAAAAAACGAATTTCTATAAAAATATATTAAATTTAATCTTATAATAAAAAAAAAAAATTTTTTTCACTATTTCAATAACATCTTGTTTTGTATTTCCATCACGTCAATTTATAAAGTTGAAAAGTAATACAGTTATATGTATGATTGTCTATCTCAAAATACATAAAAGTAACAAATTTGAAAAAGAAATTTTCATTTTTTATGCCTGTAAAAAATGTAAATTTCATTCCATATTCTTCTATATTTTTTTTCTTGAATTTCTTTCTGGAAAAATAAACAAAAATTTCGTATAGAAATAAGAAGAATTTGGCTGAAGAAATTTCATTTGAAATTAGTTAAGTATGAAATTTCTTATTAGCAATGTTAATTTTATAGTAATTTTTGAAATATTTTTAGTGCTTAAATTTTAATTGGGCTGCAATTATTTAAAAAAAAATGTAGACCTAATTGATGTCCGTCTGTCTGTCTGTCTGTCATTTCTTAATTAATCTCGAGAACGGAGTTAGATAAAATTCCAGACTGAATATGGAAAACTATGAGCAGGAGGTCCTAATTTCAAAAAAAATCCCCCGGAAGAAGTTAGATAGACGACCGGCACGACTCTATTGTTAACAGGTAAAGTATGATGTACAGGGGCAAGACATTACTAGTTTGAGATTGAGAGCATATATTTGAATGAAATTTATTTAGTAATTTCATAGTTGTGTGAAGAATACATTGTTTATACTGTATTATTTATTCTCTGTAATTGTATTATAATATCGTATCACATAATGTATTCAATAAAAGCAAAACTAAACACGTTAAATTTGAAGATTGGTAGAAACATAATCTCTATCTTCTCGACTGAACACAATCCTTTCTCTTTTTTTTTTTTATCCGCTCGGTCACTTTGTTCTCTGGTTGAAGTCTCTGCTGCCTCTTTCTTTTACTTGTGCTCTGTTGTTTTCCTTCCTCTCTTTAAGTTTGTTTCCATTTGATTCCACTGCTAAAGGATATGAACACGCTTCTGCTTTCTTTGACTGTAGAGAATTAGTAAAAAAAATCGACGACAAATCTGCAGATTTTAGTTTTCACTTCCCTAATGTTTTTTTAGTTTTACCATAAAACTATAAACAGGAAAGTATGGTCATAATTCAATATTTATGTCTCCGCTTTCTTGTCACGTAACCCATTATATCATATATCAGATTAAATGAACGTTACAGTGATTAAGAATGGTTTTTCTTTCGACTATTTAGGAATTATAAAACTTCAACTGAATTGAAGAATAGAAAGGAACTATAAATTACCAATTATATTTATAACTAGCTGTGTTTTTGATAGAATGTATTGAGTTCATTGAATCAAAACAAGTTCAACTGAGACAAACAAACTTGTTTTCTTATTTAATTGATTAAATTTATTATTTTGTATGTAATTTAATTTGATAATTGAGTTTTGAATTTATTTATATTAAATAGTAAAGATTTAAAAAGAATAAAATATATTTTATCTGTGTTATTTTTATTTCTTCTTTTGAACTATTGTGTCATTTTGGTTTAAAAAAAATGTAAAGAAATTGTAAAAATAATCAGCTATTATACGAAAAATCAATATTAAAATATAATACTGATTAATAAAATAATTGCATTTGATGTTAAGACAGATTTTTCAAAAGAAAAAAGAAAGAAAACTGAATGAAGTTTAGACAAGAATCATTATTCAACCATCAATGAAAACCAATTGTTTTCTTCTTCTTTTTTTTAAAAAATTTTTCAACATTGTAAATAATTCTAGAAGAGTTTACTCTTATTTTTAAATTTGTGACAAAGTTGGTGTCTCCATTTTTCACTTCGGAGACATTTCCGCATGTCAAGAACTCGATCTTCCTTTCAGACGTCACCGTGCCATGATTCAGGACTTTGATGGTCTAGGCGAAGCTGTTTTACATTTCTTTTGTTATCCGATTTATCTGTGCAGACGTCTCTAGAGAGAACAAAACTTAATTGAAGGCCTTCTTGATTTCTTTTTCCAATATCATATTTTCAAGTTGACAATAGATTAAATAAAGAAACCAATGAAAATTGTTCAGCTTTAGATTTACTAATTAGAAAATTAAAAATGTTTTATTCTGAATTTTTATATATAAAACATCGAAAGAATATTATTGTTATTATATACATTTGCTTAAACGTTACTGTACACATTACTTTTCTAATACAGTATAACTTAAGATATTATCAATTTATACCTCAACCAAATACATATATAGCTGCGTGTAAATATTTAATTTAATATGTAAAATATGTAAATATATTTTTAAATTTTGATTTTAAATGTCTTCAGATTCTCTTTGTAATTCAATTTTCGATATAGAAAAGTTTTTCGTTTATCATATTTTTCTTCTTTTTCTTCTTCTTTTCAATCTACAATAATAGATCGTGATTGTTTTTCGATAATCAACTTTGTAACTTTAAATGAAAAAGTTTGTTTTGGAGAAAATACACTATTAATTACGTCCACCGGTGTAATAAAAAAATCAAATTTCTCTTATGTTTACTAAAAAAAAAAAATTAACGTAGAATTTAACGTCTTATATAGGCTTATTTCTTTTTCTTAAATGATTCTCGAGGTTTATCTACCATATTTATTTCTCTTAGTAAATTTCTCTAACTTCCGAAAGTGATTATCCGCTGCGACGTGATTGACTTTCTATACGTTGTTATACACTATTCATCATCTAGACTTCATCAGTGACAAATCCGGATAACTTTAAAAAAAGCAAAGATATTCATTTCTATATTTTTCTTCTTCTATTTCTTTGCCTTGCAATTTGTAAACACATAATAGTTGCAGCTCTTATTGAAAAAGAAGGGGGGGAAAATGGTATATATACAATATAACTTTTTTACTTAGTGATTTTGGGTTGCAATTTTTCAGATTACAGACCTATACATTTTCACTGTCGAACGTCCGTTCGTATGTCTGTCCTTTGTTAATCACGAAAAAGGTGTTAAACTAATGAAAATACAACATGCTTTAATACGAAATCATTACATGATATTATATTTATTTATTATTTAATACAATTTTGCTGTATAAATTTTGTATCTCACGCTACTTTTTTTTACAGTTAATATATATTTATTTTAATAGAAATTAAAAAATAAAATATTATCAGAAGTAAAATATAATTGAATTCGATATATAAAATAAACAGGATTTTAGTTTAGAGAATAATTTAATATAATAGTAAAAAAAAGTTTTTGCCATAATTTATAGCTTTATCGTTAAAAAATTTAGATGCAACTCATAAAATAACGTAGAAACAATAAAAATATTAGACAATATATAATTTAAACGAATGTATCTTGTGATATTAAAATCACTACATATAAAACCATAAAATTTCTATTATTCGAAATTTAATTTAAAAATTTGTGTATATAATATAATATTTTATGTGTTAAAAAATTGGAAAATTATATCTCATTTTAAATTCTTCAATTTAGATTTATTACTTTTCTGTAAGAACTTTGCATTTCACTTGTATGTTTTCTTTTTAAATTTAAAATATATTATTGGGTTTTTATAAATTTCATTATATTTATCTACTGATAATATATATTCGTGTATACCAGAGCCATTGGATTTTCGTAAAAATCATAATAATTTATTTTAAAACTTGACCTTTACTATCTTCTAATCGATCGAATCTGTCGAATGATTTTAACGATTATTTTAAAATTTCGTAGACATTTTTATTATTTTTTTACTGTAAATAATAAAAATTTAATGATAAAAATCGCAATACGTGAAGTTAACATAGCGTAAAAAAAATATATATATATATATGCCCTTTATTTAACATTAATCACTCGTGAAATGTCGGCTCTTCTACCCCAAAAAAATTATAAATAAAAATTTTATTATTAAACTTATTATTCTTTTTAATTAACGTTTCTCAAGTATACGAAAGACTCGTAAATGATTTTGTAATGTTTATTGTATTTACATTAAACGTATTTACGATAAAAATTATTATAGAATAACTAATGAAAATTATGTTATACTCTCTTTAAAATTACAAAATTCTTGAAAATAATTCATTCATAGCCCATCAAATTTTCATCTAGTTAAGCTATAAAAGTCATAGTTTATCGTATAAAGTTTAAAACATCTAAATTTCGCAATGATAAACACGAATAGGGAAAGGAAAATTGGTCTTTGCGTGAGTGCGTGCAGGCGTGTTTAGAATGAACAAATGAAAATGCATTTTAATGTGGAAAATATTATAAATTAACGTAAGAGAAAGTTTATATTATACAAAGATTTTAACTACTTTGAATCTTTATATAATAATAAATTTTATACGTAATCGATTTTCTCTAATTTTTATGCGAATAATTATGTAAATTATATATATAAAACGCCCATTTCTTTTCAAAGACAATTAAATAGTTTATAAAAAGGATAAAGTTTTATTTGTTTATACGAGAGAGTTTTGCACGTTTATTACACAATAATTTTACGAAAATTAATAAAAATAAATATAGCATTTAAAAAATAAATAAATAAATAAATCCTTTTTTTTGTAGTAGAATAGTTTGATTGATAAATACACGCTTCAAAAAGTATATCAAACATCTGGTTGACTGCTTACGATCGCTTCTCAGCAAACATTCGCTTAATATCTTCTTAACATCATCTTCACTTTAACTTTCTTAAATGTAGCATAGCCTACGACTATCGANTATATATAATATATATTATTGCTATAAAAATGGAAAAATTTTTTCACACTCAATAATAAATGATTACACTGCATTTTTAAAAAATGATATTAAAATAATGACTTCAATGAAAGATGTGATTTGAATTTCAGATCTTTTTATAATAAAGATTTTTTTTTATATAATAGCAATTATTGAAATTAGAAAGGAAATTATTTGGAAATTTTAAATTAAGATTTAAAAAAAAATTATAATGTAGCAAAGATATTAATAATATAGAATATTTAAGAAAAAAATTTCTGAGTTGAGAACTTTAATTTGATTGTTACAAATATATGCTTAATAATTAGAGAAAGATGAAATTTTTAAAATGATTTAAAGCTCTTGTGTGTTTAATATATATTTATTAAAAAATAAATACTTTTGAAAGACATGCAAAAAATTAAAGTAATGAATTTGAATACTTAATTTAGTAAAAGTAACAGGAATTGAAATACTCTATTATAATATGTTTAAAGAAAATGAATATAGAATATGTTGAATTTGAATATATGAAGATAAATTAATACATTATGATTGTGAAAAAATGAAATGCTTGATTTAATGTAAAAATAAATTGAAAATACAATAAAATTTTTAAAATAAGTAAATATGAGATAGTTATTTTTAATACTGTTATTTACATATTTATTTTATCTTTATAATCTTTATCTAAAAATGTAGAATTTTTACATATTTGTATTTACATTTTATTTATTTACAGTTTATTTCAATAGAAAACATTTCAATTTCTGTTAGTTTGAATATTTTGATTTTGCTTATATCTCTTAAAAAAGTTATGACATAATTTAAAACATGCTGATATATTGAAGTTTAAATTAGTAAAGAGATGTCAGTAAAAAAGTTTGAAAAATAGTCAGTTGGAAAGGAAGAGAACTTGAATATGCATTTTCAGGGAAATGTGCCCAGCTGCTTGCTTCTCAGACTCTTTTGAAGATCCATATCTAGATTAACTGATTTTTATGCTAGAAAAGTCTTAATTGTTTTGCCATTTAATTGATTGTATTAGACTTTATAAAGAAGTGTGATTGAATATGTTGTTAATCAATAATGAAAGCTTGAAAATTAACAAAGCATAAAAGCATTAAAGACTTTTCAAAAATTTTTTCCCAGAAAACTTTTTAAAAATTCTAAAATTTATTATAAATTACTATAGTATAATCAAACCAACTGGGTTCAGAAGTAATAACAGTAGCTGAATTCTAGTAGCTTAGGTTGCACTTAATACAACATCACAATAAAGAACAAAAAAGGAATAAAATTTTAATCCTTTTCGATATTATATTAAGACAAAACCGAGGAAGGTATTTAAACATAGCCAAAAAAATTTTATCCGAATTTAAAAAGTGTTTTGGTACTGTTGTTGAAAATTAGAATTTTTTAAAAATTAAATACTAAATTAATTATAAAATTGATAAATTTGTTAAATATATCTAAAAGAATTAAATAGATTTTATTTACTAATAATTTAATTAAACATAATATGCACAGTGTTAAATGATCTAATGTGTTTAGAATAATTTGAATCATCACAATTAGTTTTTTTTTATTTTAATCTTTGTTCACAAAATGAATTTATATCTAATTTTTATTGTAATGTTTTACATTAAATTATAATTTATATATAATTTATAAGGTATATTTGTTAATTGAATTTATTTTTGACAAAATGTAATTATTTAATTGGAGAATAAATTAGAATTAAAAATTAGTGAACTTAAAATATATGTAAATGTATGTTTACAATTTTTTGAAAAATATATTGATATCTGATAATATGTATATTAAATATATAATTTTAATTTAGATAAGATTTATAGGAAAAGTTTCAGGTGAATAGTTTCTATCAAAAGTTGGAAAGAACTTTTGATCAAAAATGAAGAAAAATGGACTTTATTCTGAAGATAGTTCTTAAGCAAAATTTAATCCTGATTTCTATATCTGTGTTATTTTTATTTATTTACTTTTGATCAAAAATGAAGAAAAATGGACTTTATTCTGAAGATAGTTCTTAAGCAAAATTTAATCCTGATTTCTTTATCTGTGTTATTTTTATTTCTTCTTTTGAACTATTGTGTCATTTTGGTTTAAAAAAAATGTAAAGAAATTGTAAAAATAATCAGCTATTATACGAAAAATCAATATTAAAATATAATACTGATTAATAAAATAATTGCATTTGATGTTAAGACAGATTTTTCAAAAGAAAAAAGAAAGAAAACTGAATGANCTGAATTGAAGAATGGAAAGGAACTATAAATTACCAATTATATTTATAACTAGCTGTGTTTTTGATAGAATGTATTGAGTTCATTGAATCAAAACAAGTTCAACTGAGACAAACAAACTTGTTTTCTTATTTAATTGATTAAATTTATTATTTTGTATGTAATTTAATTTGATAATTGAGTTTTGAATTTATTTATATTAAATAGTAAAGATTTAAAAAGAATAAAATATATTTTATCTGTGTTATTTTTATTTCTTCTTTTGAACTATTGTGTCATTTTGGTTTAAAAAAAATGTAAAGAAATTGTAAAAATAATCAGCTATTATACGAAAAATCAATATTAAAATATAATACTGATTAATAAAATAATTGCATTTGATGTTAAGACAGATTTTTCAAAAGAAAAAAGAAAGAAAACTGAATGAAGTTTAGACAAGAATCATTATTCAACCATCAATGAAAACCAATTGTTTTCTTCTTCTTTTTTTTAAAAAATTTTTCAACATTGTAAATAATTCTAGAAGAGTTTACTCTTATTTTTAAATTTGTGACAAAGTTGGTGTCTCCATTTTTCACTTCGGAGACATTTCCGCATGTCAAGAACTCGATCTTCCTTTCAGACGTCACCGTGCCATGATTCAGGACTTTGATGGTCTAGGCGAAGCTGTTTTACATTTCTTTTGTTATCCGATTTATCTGTGCAGACGTCTCTAGAGAGAACAAAACTTAATTGAAGGCCTTCTTGATTTCTTTTTCCAATATCATATTTTCAAGTTGACAATAGATTAAATAAAGAAACCAATGAAAATTGTTCAGCTTTAGATTTACTAATTAGAAAATTAAAAATGTTTTATTCTGAATTTTTATATATAAAACATCGAAAGAATATTATTGTTATTATATACATTTGCTTAAACGTTACTGTACACATTACTTTTCTAATACAGTATAACTTAAGATATTATCAATTTATACCTCAACCAAATACATATATAGCTGCGTGTAAATATTTAATTTAATATGTAAAATATGTAAATATATTTTTAAATTTTGATTTTAAATGTCTTCAGATTCTCTTTGTAATTCAATTTTCGATATAGAAAAGTTTTTCGTTTATCATATTTTTCTTCTTTATCTTCTTCTTTTCAATCTACAATAATAGATCGTGATTGTTTTTCGATAATCAACTTTGTAACTTTAAATGAAAAAGTTTGTTTTGGAGAAAATACACTATTAATTACGTCCACCGGTGTAATAAAAAAATCAAATTTCTCTTATGTTTACTAAAAAAAAAAAAAAAATAACGTAGAATTTAACGTCTTATATAGGCTTATTTCTTTTTCTTAAATGATTCTCGAGGTTTATCTACCATATTTATTTCTCTTAGTAAATTTCTCTAACTTCCGAAAGTGATTATCCGCTGCGACGTGATTGACTTTCTATACGTTGTTATACACTATTCATCATCTAGACTTCATCAGTGACAAATCCGGATAACTTTAAAAAAAGCAAAGATATTCATTTCTATATTTTTCTTCTTCTATTTCTTTGCCTTGCAATTTGTAAACACATAATAGTTGCAGCTCTTATTGAAAAAGAAGGGGGGGAAAATGGTATATATACAATATAACTTTTTTACTTAGTGATTTTGGGTTGCAATTTTTCAGATTACAGACCTATACATTTTCACTGTCGAACGTCCGTTCGTATGTCTGTCCTTTGTTAATCACGAAAAAGGTGTTAAACTAATGAAAATACAACATGCTTTAATACGAAATCATTACATGATATTATATTTATTTATTATTTAATACAATTTTGCTGTATAAATTTTGTATCTCACGCTACTTTTTTTTTACAGTTAATATGTATTTATTTTAATAGAAATTAAAAAATAAAATATTATCAGAAGTAAAATATAATTGAATTCGATATATAAAATAAACAGGATTTTAGTTTAGAGAATAATTTAATATAATAGTAAAAAAAAAGTTTTTGCCATAATTTATAGCTTTATCGTTAAAAAATTTAGATGCAACTCATAAAATAACGTAGAAACAATAAAAATATTAGACAATATATAATTTAAACGAATGTATCTTGTGATATTAAAATCACTACATATAAAACCATAAAATTTCTATTATTCGAAATTTAATTTAAAAATTTGTGTATATAATATAATATTTTATGTGTTAAAAAATTGGAAAATTATATCTCATTTTAAATTCTTCAATTTAGATTTATTACTTTTCTGTAAGAACTTTGCATTTCACTTGTATGTTTTCTTTTTAAATTTAAAATATATTATTGGGTTTTTATAAATTTCATTATATTTATCTACTGATAATATATATTCGTGTATACCAGAGCCATTGGATTTTCGTAAAAATCATAATAATTTATTTTAAAACTTGACCTTTACTATCTTCTAATCGATCGAATCTGTCGAATGATTTTAACGATTATTTTAAAATTTCGTAGACATTTTTATTATTTTTTTACTGTAAATAATAAAAATTTAATGATAAAAATCGCAATACGTGAAGTTAACATAGCGTAAAAAAAATATATATATATATATGCCCTTTATTTAACATTAATCACTCGTGAAATGTCGGCTCTTCTACCCCAAAAAAATTATAAATAAAAATTTTATTATTAAACTTATTATTCTTTTTAATTAACGTTTCTCAAGTATACGAAAGACTCGTAAATGATTTTGTAATGTTTATTGTATTTACATTAAACGTATTTACGATAAAAATTATTATAGAATAACTAATGAAAATTATGTTATACTCTCTTTAAAATTACAAAATTCTTGAAAATAATTCATTCATAGCCCATCAAATTTTCATCTAGTTAAGCTATAAAAGTCATAGTTTATCGTATAAAGTTTAAAACATCTAAATTTCGCAATGATAAACACGAATAGGGAAAGGAAAATTGGTCTTTGCGTGAGTGCGTGCAGGCGTGTTTAGAATGAACAAATGAAAATGCATTTTAATGTGGAAAATATTATAAATTAACGTAAGAGAAAGTTTATATTATACAAAGATTTTAACTACTTTGAATCTTTATATAATAATAAATTTTATACGTAATCGATTTTCTCTAATTTTTATGCGAATAATTATGTAAATTATATATATAAAACGCCCATTTCTTTTCAAAGACAATTAAATAGTTTATAAAAAGGATAAAGTTTTATTTGTTTATACGAGAGAGTTTTGCACGTTTATTACACAATAATTTTACGAAAATTAATAAAAATAAATATAGCATTTAAAAAATAAATAAATCCTTTTTTTTGTAGTAGAATAGTTTGATTGATAAATACACGCTTCAAAAAGTATATCAAACATCTGGTTGACTGCTTACGATCGCTTCTCAGCAAACATTCGCTTAATATCTTCTTAACATCATCTTCACTTTAACTTTCTTAAATGTAGCATAGCCTACGACTATCGAAGTAAACTGGGAATAAAGAAATTTTTATGTTTATTTACTAATGGCACGATCAACAAAACGAAAATTTGCATTATATTTTTACATCCACAGAGTAATTTATTAAATTTATACTCATTCATCACTTTGTATAAACTACTAAAAGTTTAGTTTCCTTTCGTCTTCATGCAAACTAAAGCCATGTTAATATACACACACACCTTTTTTTTCTGATTCTTGTTTTCACTTAGATGTAAAGCACTTCAGCAATATTATCAAATATCTTTTATGGGAAATGTGATGGAAAGTTATCGTCGAAGAGCATTTCTTCTTCTCAAATGTGAAAATCTAGATAATGCTAACGTTCTAGGTCGTGTTATAACGCTTAAGGTGATGGGTTGCTGAATGGTTTCTTCGATATTTCTTGGTCAGTAATGAAATTTTTCCGGGTAAACATCGTTTTTTTTTAAAAAAAAAAAAAACAGAATTCAACATCGTTTACTAGAAAGAAAATTTCGTCATTTGTCTCAATTACAACGTTATTGATCACTTAAACGCCCAAAAATTATATTTAATAATTATCTTGTTAGATAATGAATACGTCGCATTTGATTACTTTCTTTAGTTAAATACTTTAAACTGGTTAGCAAGTCGTTCATCATTATAAAATCAACTGAAATGAATTTACTGAATGGACAGAAATCCATTTTGCTTTCGAGTTATTCCTGAATGGTGATGCCTTCCTGGTTTATTATTTATTAGGATTAATTGTAAAAAAGCGATTTGTGTTTATCAACACTTCTCTGTCTTGACAGACGTCGTTTTAAAGTAATCTTATTTTCTATCATGTTAGAAAATGCTTGGTTACTTCCAGAGATTGGATCTCGGAAATAAATCCCATTTCCTTTGATACGAAAACATTGGAAAATCTCTAGAGGATTGTAAAGACACATCTTGAAAATTAACGAATGATATTTGACAAATGCACAAAATCTACTCGGTAAATGTTTGCATGAAACACTTTCGTTGCGTATGTTACAAGGTTAAAGAAAAAAAATAAAATAAAATCGTTAATGTCAGAGTAACAGAGGGGAAAAAAAAGAAGAGAAAAAAAAATCGTTAATATAATCAAGTGCAGTGACTCGAAAGAAAAATTTTTAATTTCACAAAAATTACTATCTTTGATGAAAGTAATTTAATAATAAAACTTTCCTTTAATTTTTATAATTTTATTATTATACAATTTACGATCATAACAATCGAATTTTCTTTATTAAATGAACTTTTAATTAATATTATTCGCTGACATAATAAAATTTATATATGTTGTCATCTACATACTAAAATCAAGCTATCCCTTTAGGCTTTTATATATAATAAAACTTTTATTTTTTACTTAAAATTATATAAAATAAAAATTAATTTTTAGTTTCCTTTTATAAAGATGTCTTAATTATTTATATTTCATATTATAATGTTTGAAATTAAATGTATTTAAGGCATAAATTTCTGCTATAACTCTAGAGTAACTTTAGCCTTTTATCTAATAGGCTATAACTGTTAGCAAAGATCTATTGGTAATACTAATATATATATATATATATAGGACACTACTGTACAGATGTAACTGTTTCCTACAAGCTTCTACGAACAAGGAAAATCANGCTCGATTCATGATTCTTTAACGCTCTTAATGGCTATATTTTTAAGTAGAAACAAGATACTGATATATAAACCACATGTAAACTTAAACAATGAACAATACCTAGATAACGATAAACGGAAAAAATTATTTGGTTCTGGATAATAACAAAATCCATGAGCTTTCGGTAATATGCTAAATTATTTGAGATTAAATATAAATTATAGAGAAGATCCAGAGAGAATGTAGGATGTATAGACATAATTTCTATGCTATTGGAACTCCTCTTAAGAAGTTTACCAGGTTCAATAATATCTAGACAATAAAAGATAATCTTAATTCCCATGTTTTTGAAGTATAGAAGTTTAGTTTCGTCTCGTAGCTAAATACAGTTTTATCTATCTGATTCTTTTTGTATTGACACAGAGCACATGAACTGTTTTCCACGTTAGATATTATTGATTATCAAAGGAGCAAACATTCCATTATATGATTAATAAATACAACTTTATTTATTACTATTATTATAAAAGTAGTAATATATAAATTTAATCATTTAAGATATAAAACTTCGAAACAAAAGTTTTTTGCCCAATTGAAAAAGTATAATACAACAAAAAAATTTTAATTTTATTGAAAATGAAGAATATTCAGAGCTATTAAAATAATTTGTACTTTAGAAGATAGAAGTTATTTATTTAGATTCTCTCTTCTACAGTAGCGGATTACGTTCCTTTGAAGCTTTAGGCGCAATGCGTAAATGTGTTTTTTATATAGTAAAAAGACTATAAAATCGTTAAACAATAAGTTTTTCTTTGTACCGTAATATATTTTTTTAAACGTTCACTAAAGTTCTAGAGGAATATTATCTTTCTGCTATGTAATTTTTGAGGCTGCTCGAGACATTATGAGAATTAATTTAAAAAGAATACTCTGATTTTTTTCTATGAAGTATTATAAATATTAAATGTATTACAGAAAATATATTTCGTCAAAAGACTATTCTCATAATAATAAAATTCGTCATTAGAAAGAGATAATTTGAGGAACAAGTTATCTTTACATTTTATCAAAAACTAAGCACATTTTTGTATCTTATATTTTATGTAAAAAAACAATAAAATTTTATAAAAATCCAAATTAATACATTGATTAATGTAATAAACGATAATACATACATCTCTTCTAAATTTTATCTCAGATTTATAAACAATTGAATAAACCTAAGATTCGTTATGAATTTGAAAGATAAACTATGTTGATGAAATTTTTGTGAGGAGTGAAATGCATTTGTAAAGGAAAAAGAATCTATTGTTTGTAGTAAAATTTATAATTTATAGCATAAAACATAAATTTATTATTATTATTATTTTTTTTTTTAATCCAATCTTTCAATTTTCTTAAAAGTTTTCTACTCTACATCTTGATTAAAAAATTATTTTATATAGAAAAAATTATTATCAATTATATAAATTAATCATTTATATTTTCTTTATTTCTATTTTAAAATTTTATTTAGGAGAATAAATTTGATTTTTTTTTTATTCTACAAGATAAAAAAAATGATATCAGTTACATTGACGTGAAAAGGAATGGTATATATATTTTGAGTATATCCTAACCTTGTTTTCACGGTTTGCATGGTGATGTTTGTGATACATAAAAGTGCATGATTATTTTTCACATAGAAAAAGCAATTGTCGTGAAAGCCAAAGATTACATCGATGCTTCTATTTTTCTTCGTGACCTTTCGAAATCGTCGATTTCAATAAATTCAATTCGAACTTAAAAAAAAAAAAATACTACAAATTGGATCAATATCTTGAAACTCCTGTATTTTTTCCCCTTGACTTTGGAATTTTCTTAAAATAATAAATAAAATAAATATCAGCAGCGATATTTATTTTAATAGATCACTGCTATTGCTGAAAAATCTTTTCTATTTTTATTCACCGTTAAATAAAACTACTACTATTTTATTTATTTACAGTAAAATAAATCTTGTAAGCATTAAGAAACATTAAGAAACGAGCAATTATTTAGTAATTTTTTTTAATTTAAAATATATGCTCTCCATCTCAAATTAGTAGTATCTTTACCCTTTACATCATACTTTTCTATTAGTAATAGAATCTATTACTAATGCCGGTCATCTATCAAACTCCTTTCGGGGGAAAATTTTTAATTAAAATCATGTGATTTCCGGTACGTGCCGGAAGTTTATATATAATTAATCGGGGTCCTTCTACCCTCAAACTTTTCCATATTTGTTCTCAATTTTTTTTTTCTATCTAACTTCGTTTTTGAGATTAAGGAAAGACAGGAGGACAGACATACGGACTATAGTGGTAATTCTTTTCAATAAGTATCTATAAAATATCTTATATAACTTATGTGATGATGATTTATAGTTTAGTATTAAATTCTCATGTAATTAATATATATCGTCATGTTATATGATATATACTCGTATATATAGGCATAACAGATTTATTTAATTGTGTCTTATAGATTACACAGGATAATAAATGAATTTATTTATTGTTAAAGTTAAAATTGGATGTGGTTCTGAAGGATAAACAAAATTATTTAGTTTCTTTGTTGTATTAGAAAGCACAAAAGACTTAAAACAAAGAGACAAAATAATATAAAATATTCATTTAAAATGTTACAAAATGAATCAAAATAACAACACCCTTGACATTTCTCGAATTTTGAATCTTCTTTCAAAAAAAAAAATTATACCTAATAAAAATTTATTTTGTAAATTAATGAATATATAATAAAAAATATGTTTAATATAATAATAAATCTAAGNTTGTAAATTAATTAGAATTATTTATTAAATACTAAATTAACACTATAAATTTAAAGAATATGTTGACTTAAAAAGTTATAAAAGGACATTCATAGACTTTATAATTTACAAGAAATCTAAATAGATTTGTAATTACATTAAATTCGAAAAAGATGCCATTGGAGCATTATTAATTATAATATATATAATAATATATAATATAAAAATGAAGATATTTTTCACTATTACACTATCAATTTTTTGTTATTCTTCTTTAAATAACATCGTTATTCTAATATAAATCAATACACCTACTTAAGATGTCTACTTTAAACTACTTAGCATATCTATTTAAAAAGTAAAAACATCTAATCATTTTTCAAAATATAGTCATTGAATTAATTATGTATAACTGCAAAAATGATGCTTCCAAAGAAAATTAAACATAAAAATTTCTTAGAGATATATAACACAGGTTTATAGTGTTGAAAAAAAAATCTGAATGATTGATTAGCTTATACTTTGTTAATGTATTTTAGAAGTTATGTTTTATTTATGAATTAATAAAAAAATAAATAAACTTTGGAAGAATTTTCTCGAAGTTTATTTAATCTTGTTACGAAACATATTTAAAGTAGTAAAACAACTTTTATATCATACAGTACAATTATTACTCTTGTTATGATTGCCTGCAACACTGTAGTCGAAGGAATGACCTCTCTTTTTCCCCTTCTTCTTCGATGTCACGTAGAAATTGTGTACATACAACATAAAATTTTATTTTAAAATTAATATTTAAATTCAGAAAAATTTAAAATTATCGCTTCAAAATTAAATTTAAAAAAAATAAAAAGATTAATTGTTTTGTTTTTAAAACGAAATATTAAATTATTTCTGTGTTATACACATAAAATAACTTTCATTTTACAATTTAAAATGTCAAAAATTAAATATATTTCTATTAAAATTATAATTAACAACATTAATTATTTGACTTTCATTTAAATAATTAAATAAGCGATACCAAGTTTTAAACAAGAATTTTTATTATTAAAAATATATAAGTGAGATTAATTTAGATATTTAATATCTTACAAGTGTTTTTGCAAAATATTTCAATCTCTAAAAATCATTAGAGGTTATTTCAATTTTCAAAATCTCCTTTTAAACTAATGAAGCGATTATAAAGCTTCTTTCATTTTTCACTCTTTAATAAGAAATTTATGAAGTTTAATACATTAAAAAAATTTATTTTTAAAGTCGATAAATGTAATCAATATATTTTTCGTTTAATACAATTTATTTTTTTTATAAACCTTTTAGAAAAATTAATAATTTAAATATTTCTTCAGTATGCTACTGAATGTCTTTAAGGATAGATATAAAATAATTTAAATATTTCTGTTAATATTTAAGTGAAGTTTGAGAATAATTCTTTCATGTTTTACAAATATACTTTAAAAAAAAATTACTGTATATAATATAATATGTAATTTGAAGAGCTGAAATAAACTTTGGAGCTTAAAAAAATATTCTTATATTCAAATTAATTCGATTTATATCAGTTGAAATATCAGTTATATCAGTTATATTTTTAAAAACCTGCATAATTATTTATAATATAGAGAATATAGATGTTTCAATAGAACAATCCTTGTTCCCTTTATCTCAATTCAGCTAATATTGTCGTTATAATTTAATATTTAGAACGATGCTATACCTAATTAAAATGAAATTATATTCAATTTAAGCTTGAATATATTCTAAATAATTAGAGAGTTATAGGATTTCATTGTGAATAATTTAATAATAATGTTATATAAGTTAATTCGCAAATAAATAGAATTTTAAATAAAAAAATAGTAAATAAAACTTCTATAATTACGTAAAGTTGTTATATCAATTACAGCCAAAGAGATTTAGCAAAAGATTAGTCGATAAAACGAAATAGACAGGAAAAAAAAATGTATCTCCGCCTATTTTTATTTTTTCAACCAATCATAGTAAAGTTAATACTCTTCAATCAATCTAGATTAAAAATCTCTTACGGATGCCATCTTACGTTTATCGCAGAGGACGATATATGTACTGTACTGTACTGTATATTGTGTATATTAGAAACATTTTTACTTCATTTATCTTCTAAATTTAAAAAAATATATATTATAGAATATTTATTTTATTATTTATTCTATTAACAAAACTGTTTCTTCGCACATATTGATATACTTAAATTAATTTTATATTTTAAATATTATTTTTAATGGCTCTTATTAAGTTTGTCGTTGTAATTAAAATTACTGTAAGAATGTTAATTATGATAAAATAATTAATGAGTTTGTATCATTTAATATTCTAAACAAAACAATATGTTTTATTTAGATTATTTAATTGAATTAAACATTAACGAATATTTTTTAATGAAGAATTAATATAGGAATATTCGTATTTTGTTGTTATTTAATCGATTCTCAAGAAGAGTACTTGTCAACATTGAGTGGTGGAATATCTTCTAACTAACAAATTGATAAACTTTGCATTTAAATAGTCAATGAGGTCAAAGACCTTCTAACAAGCAGTTGGAATCGTTAAGAAACAGATTCTCATTTATATTCTTTATGATTATTGAATATTTTTATGCCGGAAAATTCTTCCAGAAAGTGAAAGAGTAGAACAATTATTAATACAAAAAAAATCTTCTTATAATTTTATATAAAATATGTTACGAATATTTATAAAGAATGGTTGTTATTTTCCTATAAAAACTTCATGTTAATTTTGAAATCAGAAATTCGTTGAATGTAAGTTAATTTATTTTTGTCCATTAATTTTTTTTTAAACGTTAACAAAACAGATTTTTCTTATGAAACTTTCATAAATTAACGTCTGTTTTACGAAATGATTATTAGTTCTTTTGTTTTTATATTAAGGGTAACTTATAATATAAATTCTTTCATATTTCTACTACGTTTAATAACAAATTTACAATTATTATCTAGTAACTTGACATATTTTTATAAAATATATTATTGTTTACGAGTTCTATTTTGGAAAGTAGAAAAGAAATTGCCAATGCTTTTTATGACAGAATAAAAAAGAAAGTGAAACGTAGAGCCTGTCAAGGAATATAGGCTTCTCTTTTGATTTGCATCCCATTGTAACCTCATATTTCAAACAATATTTGCCTTTTCTCCAATTTTTCCTTGGAGAAAATAAAAAGAAAAAAAAATTTGATTTTCGAAACCAGTTGTTACTCCGAAAATGTTCACAACTATCTTGAGTATGATATTTCTTCCTGTTGCCATCGACAATACTCATCTATTAAGTTATACCCCATTGAACTTACCAATTTCCTGAATAAAGTTGTTTTTTTTTCTGCTATAATGAATCGATTTTCTTTAGCTGACAAGGTTTATCTTTTTCTATTTATGTATTACTTTTAGAAAATTGTATTTAAAAAAAAAAAAAAAACATATTTACTGACACGAAATCTCTTGTTGGTTCTTATTTGGAATTATTTATAATTTGCTTACCGAATAATATTATAGTCCTTTTTAAAAAAAACTTTGTAAACTTTAACAATATTTAACAATTTTAAAAATGTTTAGAGATTTTTGGCTGTGAGCCAAACTGTATCAAACCATCCAACCCACCAAACTAGGTGTATTGAATGAAAAATGTGAACATCAATAAAAATTCCTTTAGTGAGTTAACGGTTGCATTCGATGTAAATAAGGATTCTCTAATGTTATTATTCTTTTACTTATATCTAGGATCTTTCTACAGCTTCTTCTAATTTTATTAATATAAAATGAAATGTAATTTTCAACCAAATAAATATTTTATCAATTTCTCATCATTCATACTTTAATATTAAAAATTTTCTAAAATATATTTTATAATTGAATTGATTAAAATATACGTAAAAAAATTAATTATATTTATTTTTAAATATTTAATTAAAATATTTTATAACTTCTTTTTATGTTATTTAAATTGAAATTGTGAAATAACTGTTACTCTTTTTTTTATTCTTTTTTTTTTCAGGGTATAAAACTCATCAGAATAAATTCTCATCAGGATCGAAAATTACATCACGACCGTAATAATCATTACATATAAAACATCTGTATAAAAAGATATTGAAGATATGGAACAAGAGGTTGAAAACTTCATATCTATGACATTCACAAATTGCACTTTCACTAATGATAGTTTTCCGACTAATTGCACCGGAAGGATGGACAATGATTTCTTTTTACCACCCGCTATAGTTTTGGAATTCGCTAAAATTCTTTATGGTATCGTTTGTATTGTAGGTCTATGTGGCAATGCACTGGTTATTTACGTAGTCATAAGATTTTCTAAAATGCAGACAGTGACAAATATGTATATATTTAATTTGGCTCTTGCTGACGAGATGTTTATCATAGGTCTGCCGTTTCTCTTGACGACTATGATATTTCAGTCGTGGCCTTTCGGTCAAGTTATGTGCAAGATCTACATGACAACTACTTCTATTAACCAATTTACTAGTAGCTTGTTGTTGACAGTAATGAGTGCAGATAGATACGTGGCCGTTTGCCATCCGATATCATCTCCTCGTTATCGCACACCGTTCATCGCAAAATTTATCTGTTTGACTGCTTGGACCGCCTCTGCTCTTTTAATGGTACCGATTTATATGTACGCAAATGTATTCAATAGTGAAATGGGTAATTCTTGTAACATATACTGGCCAGAAAGTACTTACATGAACGGTGAAAAAGCATTTACGCTATATTCCTTCACTCTTGGTTTTGCCATCCCTTTAGTATTGATTCTTCTGTTTTACTTTCTGGTCATCTGTAAGTTACGTCGCGTGGGACCACGTAATAAGTCTCGCGAGAAAAAACGCACACACAGACGTGTCACTTACCTTGTCCTTACTGTCATCACCGTTTACGTTATCTGTTGGTTACCATATTGGATCGGACAAGTATATTTAACATTTCTACCCCCTCGTCAGAGTCAGAGTGGGATTGTCTTCACCATAATGCTTTTAACAGGTTGTTTATCTTACACAAATTCAGCCGTAAATCCAATACTTTATGCCTTTTTAAGTGATAACTTCAAAAAGAGTTTTGCCAAAGCTTTCACCTGTGCAGCTGGCAAAGATTTAAATGCTCAGCTTCATTTGGAAAACAGTGTTTTCCTTAAAACGAAAAAAGCCAGTTCTCATCGCAGCAAACAAAGAGGGACTAATCAAAATCTTCTAGTTCCACAAGATATCGAACCTTCAACAGCAGTTACACAAATATCAAGATCTGGAATGTCAGATAAGGAACTTCCTCTACGTAATGGTTACGGAAATCAAGCCATAGCCGATTCAACTAAAGATTAGAGCCATCATTCATTAATTCAAGCTGTTTTCAACATTTTCTAAGTCATAACTTATTGACTATCATGAAAACAGCCATTCATTAAATAATAATAAAACATATTTTGAAAGAAAAATAGACAATTAGAAGCCAAAAATTATAATAAAATGAAACTTGCTTCCTTAATTTCTAAAAGTCATTAACAAATGTTTCTAACAATGGAAGGATTGCTTCAGTTCAGTAAGTNCAATAACAATAATAATAATAATAATAATAATAATAATACTTGTTGAATTTATGTACAGAATTTTATCTGAATAGTAATTCAAAAAATATATATATTATTCATCGAAATATATATAAAAGAATTTAGTTTAAATATTTTTATTTCTTAAAATTGATATAAAACGAGTAACAAGTTAGTGGGATAAGTCTATATATATATATATATATATTTGGGGTAATCTTCAAAATCACCTTTTAGTGAGACTATAGAATATAATATGTTATAATGTTTTGTGTTAAATAAAGTTATTTCTGAAGTCTCGCCCTATGTTTATTTTTTTTAAAAAATTTCCATTTAAATTAACCACACCCACATTAATTTTAAAATTTTCTATGTAAATTATTACTCAGAAACGCCTATTTCAGACTTTCAATCATCGATTAAATTTTTTTTTCTGTGTTGTAGCTAAATTAACCAATTAAGTTATTGACATTGCTTATGAAATTTATAATTGACCAATTAGGAAAAGAATTAATTACTAAAATTATTCGTTGATTAGTGTAATATTTCATATTATTGTTATTTAAATTACAATATTTCAATTAATTTCTGTTCTTTAATAATATCCAATACAGTAAACGTACACAAGTTACAATACATTATTCTATTGTTAGTCTCCGATTGATACTTTTCAGGATTATTTTTTAAGGTAAACATAAGCGTAATTGTTGAAAATAATTCACAAAATATTGTTTTTTTTTCGTCAAAAGTATTCTTTTTAGTTTCTTCTAGAGCAATTTGTTATTTTAATCTCGTGAATAAACGTTACAATTCAACGCTAAAATATATACGAATTAAACTGCTTATAAAGAATTACATGTATATTTAATAAAGTATTTTAATACGATTTAACGAATAAAATATAGAAAAATCGTTAAGTTTTTAAATGAATTTTAAATGCTTAAAAAATATTAGAAAACTAAAATATAATATAAAAGTAATAAAGTAAAATTCGGTATTGTTCACTCTACTTCTTTTTTTTTTTTTTTTTACTTTTAAGTGCATTTAAGACGAAGATAAAAGAGAAATAATGAACGAACAAAAATAATAGAAAATCTATCATGAATATGGAAAAGTGACAATCAAAAGTCAAAAATGGAAGGAATTAACTTGCATAAATCTATTCTGATTTTAATGTATACAGTGTACGAATGTATACGAGTTTATATGGCTATATTTAAACTGTCAAAACAAGTTAAAGAAAGCGTATCTTACTACGAATCTTATCAAAAAGTTCGGTCGTTTACGTATGGAAATGGTTACTATTGACCAACATTAAACATTATGAAAGAAACTTTCAGAATGTTAAGTGATAGTTTTAGTAGAGAAATTCACGAAGTATTTGAAAATGAATTCAATAAAAATCATAAATAAAAACATAAGAGAGAAATCATTAAAATTGAAAATGTCTTTGAAAATATATTCCTGTTAATGGTAAAATTCAGAAAAGTTAAATTTTAACTATTAGTAAAGTAGTCTAAAGTCAATGTGTTTATCATTATTCAGAATTCTTTAAATATATTTTCTTTTTATTTCTCTTATAGAAACTTCTTACAAAATTCTTTACATATTTTTCTTTTAAAATTTTATAATTACATAAACGAAAAATTCTATTTAAAAATAAACGTCGAAAAATGCTGATGTATAAACAAATATTATTAAAATACAGTGTTTTTTTTTTGTTGTTGTTTTTGTTTTTATTATATTAAATCTAATTTTAAAATAAAAACTTCTTAATATATTTTGAATTAATGCCAAAGAAATCTTCATCCAAAAAATTATTGAAGCAGAAATTTTTATTTTCTAACAACAAAACCAGAAATTGACCTTACTTTGTTTTTATTTCCCCCCCCCCTCTTTTTAAATTACGAAATATTACATAAAATTCTTTATATAAAGGCAATATCGTTGCGTGGTTGTATCTTTTGTAGACTTACATATTTGTATTTGTATTAAAAATCTTCTAATGCCAACGGATTTTCCATTAATAGAAATGGAAATTCTGAAATATGACATAGTTCACATATTGACTGTAAGATCTATGTGAAGAATTTAAAGTTAAAACGAGAAAATCGATAGCAACAAATGAAATGGAATTCTATAGTAAATTCTGTATGAAATATTAATAATAATAATATATTAATGAATTTCATATTAAATAAAATATATTTGTTTCTTCTATTTTAAGATTTCATTAATAAGAACTTACTTATGAGTTCTAAATAAAAATTTTAAAAAATTCTTTGGCTTTATGCCTAATAATATTTTTAAAAATAAATTATAAATATATTCTACTTTATAATTTATTTTTATTTTTTGTAAACTTTTTAACCTTTATATCTAGTTATTTTCTATTGCAAACTAAATATTACTTTGAAAATATGCCAAATATACTGATTATTTACTTGATACATTTAACTTATTTTAATGGCAATTTGTGTGTGATTATCATTAAAATTACGACCCGTTTTTTTTAAATAAATTTCATATAATATTAATAAAAAATGATAGCAATATATTTAAAAAAATTTTTGTTTATCGAAGCTGATGAATATTCATGAAAATGGATAAATATCTTTTGACAGTTAAGAGAATGAATATATAAAACTATATCTTATTATATTTAGTCTAAACGTTAGCTGTCTGTCACATTCTATATCTCAAGAACACGATAAAAGCATTTTGTTTCCACATCTAAAGATACCTTCGAAAATAACTAGAAAACATTTTTGTATATTTCAAACAAATCACGATTTTTAAACGAATAGACTACATGATTATCTTCCATGTTATTATGTACTGTACACCTCTAAACGGAAAAGGGAAGTGTCGCATACAAATTAATATAAACTTTGATAGCAATTTAAATTATCTTTATCATTTAAACTTAACAGTAAATATAAATGGTAACAATCTGAAAGTGTTTAAAATCTAATATTAAAAAAATTATACATATTTAAATGTTTTTAATACAATTTTAAATAAAGTTAAAATACAATCATGTACGTCCGTGGTTCTATAAGATTATTATAGAGAATAAGGTTATAATATATTGGAAAACGAGAAATTTTGCGGGATGTTGGTATAATCTAGTGGGAAAATTTGGTTGATATAGAGGAAAAGCTTGTTAAGGACTTAGTAACATGATCTGATGTCTCTTGTGTACAAAGCGATTACACCGTACACAAGAGACCGTACAGTACAAACACTGTTGCCTGCTTCTAAAATTTAAAGTTTTTCTCTAAGTTTAAAAATAAATATCATCCAACAAATGAACAAAAATAATAACATATACGAATAATTACTTAATAAACATTTTAATTAATAGTGTAAGTGTACAGAATTTTTATCTATTTAGTCGATACAGATACACTATATAGCTTTGATATATGACTGTACCATAATATATTTTAGGTATATTAATGTAAAAACGAACAATTTTTAATCATACTTTTAATTTATTTAATTTAAAATATATGCTCTCCACCTCAAATTATTGTCTTGCCCCTGTACATCATACTTCTCCTGTTAACAATGGAGTCATGCCGGTCATCTATGTGGCTCCTTTCAGGGAAAATTTTTGAATTGAAATAACATGACTTCCAGTGCAAATCAGAAGTTCATATATAGTTAATTGCGGCCTCTTGCCCTTAAGGTTTCTATATCTGGGGAATTAAGTACAGTTTAAAAACTCTATTTTTATGAATTAAATATAAGTTTAAATAAATATTTTACTACCCTAAACAAAATGTTTAATAAGTGTTATTTATTACTTATCCGTTGATTGGAACATAAATAAATACGTTAATTTTTAAAATAATAATTTAAATATTATAAATTGAATATTATTTACAGGAAATTTTCTAAAACCACAGCTTAGATTCAAAATTAAAGAAGGTAAATTAATAATTAAATAACATAAATTTTTCTTTACTTTGTTCATTCAAGGGGAAGTCGCACAGACTTTTCATGAAATTAAATATGCTTTATATTAAATATAAAATTTTCTTTTAATTAAATTTGTTTAAACTAAATTACAAAAGGACAAAATAAAAAGCTGAGGATAGTCGAAGAAATAAAATTAAAATATTCTATCTTTTTCAATTATGAAATAAAGAACTTTTAATGAAAATTGATTGGCGTTATAATTGTTGAGATAAATAAATTTTTTCCGATTATTTGCCATTAAGATAGCCATAGTTCCAATTAGTCTTCGTTAATAGAACTTTTATTAGTAAAAATAAACTGTATATTTACTTAATAACTATTTTATTTAATTTTTTTTCTCTGCATCTCATCCAGCGTGGAGAAGATGCAGAGGAGTAAATTCTCCTCTGCATCTTCTCCAAGCCGGATGAGAATTTTCTTTTATTTTTCTATCCTCAAAGAATACAGAAGAGGAAAAAGAAAAAAAAAATTAAATAATTGATCATGCATTAAAATTCTCTCCAAATATTTTATAAATATTCTTTATAATTATGTTTATTTATGTAACTTAAATGTAGTAGAATCGGGACCGAAGCAGTAAAGCATTATTAACCTTTGAAATTGTTAGTAAAATTTACTCTATCGGATACGAACCCGGGTCCACCAGGACTCGAAAACTATGAGAATTTTTCGTTCTAAATTAATCGGGACTTGGCCTCAGATTAGTCTACTTATTACCCATAGGTGAAAGGAGATAAAAAGGCAATTTCTAATTTTTAAATTAGAGTTATTAATTTAAAAGATTTCCCATGAAATGAAGCAAAGTAAGGATAATCGTACTCCATATTTACTTAATTATTATATTGTAGCCTACAGCATCAAGTAAAACCACAAAAATCAAAAATAAAAAGATCAGCCTGTAAATACAATACTTA
>NW_019384533.1:334965-366930 GCF_000671375.1 Centruroides sculpturatus | reverse complement strand
ATTTTAAATGATAATTAAAAGTGAATAAAATTAATAAAATTTCCACGATTATAATTACTTCTAATTAATAATTTTAATTCTTAAAATTTAATTTAAAATAATTAAATTAAATTAAATTATGGAAATATTATTACATATTTGTGTATTATAATTTAAAATTCCTATTTTATTTTAAATACCTTGATTCAAATTAAATTAAAATTATTATATATATAAAAAAAAGTCTTTTAATGTTTAGTAATTATTATACATTTATTTAAATTAAACACTGTACTTAAATATTATATATATTTGCATTTAAATTCTTGTTTTTATATGGAAAAAGAACATTTAAATAGGATTAAAAAAAATTACATATAAATACTGTAGTTAAAGGTGTTAAAGAAAAGAAGGAAAGAAAACAGGAATAATTTTTCCTTCTAAAAAAAAATCAGGATAAAGGTAAGAAAAATAAAGAAAATGATTTTCTTTTAAATAAAAAAGAAGCTAGAAGAAACACGAAGGAGAAAGAAAACAGGAATAATTTTTCCTTCTAAAAAAAAATCAGGATAAAGGTAAGAAAAATAAAGAAAATGATTTTCTTTTAAATAAAAAAGAAGCTAGAAGAAACACGAAGGAGAAAGAAAACAGGAATAATTTTTCCTTCTAAAAAAAAATCAGGATAAAGGTAAGAAAAATAAAGAAAATGATTTTCTTTTAAATAAAAAAGAAGCTAGAAGAAACACGAAGGAGATTTTTCTTTTAAATATATAAAGTTAAAAGAGTTTTTCGTAACATTACTGAAGAATGAGGAAGAAGATTTCTTCCTTGAAAGCCTAAAATAATGGGTTATAAAGGAATTTCTCTGTTAAAAAATAAAAAAAAAACACCTGAAACTAAAGAGAAGAAAAAATAAAACACTATAAAAAGATATAAAAAAATTAAAAGAAAAGAAGTAAAAGGTATATTTTTCATAGAAAAATTCTCTTCATTTTTCCTTTTTTTTTTATTACTTTCCAAGCTGTTATATAATATAACATAGGAAAGTATGGTGATCGGTCAAATTTTGACCTTCCATTTTTTGTGTTTTTCGAAGTTTTCGCACACCACGAGCCTAAAAATTTTAAAAAATCTCTACAAAACTCTATATATATATGTGTATGTGTGTGTTCTGTATTATATCTCATGACTGAGTAAACCGAAACTTTTAATACTTGGCTATATTTGGGTCATTGATATTATTAAATTTTGATAGTTAAAGGTCAAGGGTGAGAGAGATAGAAAGAGCATGTGTCATATTTGAATGAGAGATAAAACTTAAAGAAAGTCTCTTTTATTTCTCTTGACTAAACAGAATTATATTAATTACATTTATTAAAATTTATATTTTAAAAATTAAATATTTGTATAAGTTAATTAATTTCTCGAATAAATAGATACAATTTAATGTCTGACCCTATTCAATATATATAAATCTTTAGGTTTATATTTCAAGAATCTGCATTATAACTAATTTGAAGAGATTATTTGCATTTGGATATTACAAATTGATGAGAGTTAGAATTAACAGCAAATTATGCATTGTGAAATAGGATATCCATGCCAATGATAACCATTATAAACGATTTAATGGAGCTGCATAATCGCCTACTTCTGAATACGCTAGACCATAAACCTGATGTGATAATTATAAAGGCAAATAACCGACTGTAATATTTGTCTTTCAAAGTTTATTTCCATTCAGTTTGTTTTTCTCACTTGACTGTAACTATTTCTTATCTTAAGAATGAAACTTTTTAAAGATTTTTCAAAAATTTAGTTGAATTACATCCATATATTTTAGTAGAAAAGGTCATTCTTGCATTATTTATTTTATATTTTCCTCATACTTAATGTATGAGGAACTTCATTAAAGTAATAAAGATCTTTATTTCGTTAATTATTTTTATTACGTACTGGTAAAACAATACAAATTACGCTTTATAAAGGTTATTTAGCCAAATAAAAACTAGTCTGTTAGAAGGGCATTTATCATTTTTTATTGTTAATGCAGATTTTTTTATCTTCCCTGCTTCCATTTTTCACGTTACACTAATTTAATGTTAAGTTTTCGGTTTAATGAAAATTTAATACAGTCAAGTGAATAATCTTTCACTTTTTTTTATGTGTATAATGAAAAAAAAACAGGAAAAAATATAAAGTTACATAAAAAGAGTATAATAATGCTGTAACTCTAACTGTGTCATTTCAAGCTGGATGACTGGTTTCTATATTGTCTATGACAACTGCTGTCTCTAATAGTCAACTTTCGTGATTTTCTAAGTTATATTGCCTTTTCAGGTATCCCTTTCACCTCTCCTGATATAACAATTTGAATATTAAACTGACATAAAGATTTCTTAGGTCAATGAGGCTTTGTCTTTTACATTGACAAAGCTTCTGTGTGTCTTTTCCAATTTTCTTAAAGGCAAAACTTTAATTAAAAAGATATTTCGATAAAACTTATTTTGATTTAACAAAGTTAAATTTTTAATATTTTTTTTATTTTCTAATAAAATAATGTTAAAATATTTAAAGAAATTATTTAAATTGAATAGCAAAACTTTAAGATAAAATTTAATATTTTCCTAAATTAAAATTGATGTAGGGGTTAAAATTTAATTATGTTTCAACTCGAGCATTATGCTCGAATTTATAAAATTTAATTGACGTAAGGCATTTTCCAATTTGTCTTCAATTAAACTAATTCACCAAGATCCATATAACTGTAGTTGCTAGGTTCTTTTAAGAAGTTTGACAACTCGAAGACAACAATTTATTTATTATTTATTAACATCATTTAACAACGTTTAAACGAAAGTATCAACTATCAATTATTGTTATATTATACGCCATTATACTTATATTTGATCATATAATTTTTATCTTTATAAAATTCCAAATTTTTCATCTTCCCTTAAAGTATTGATTATATTAAATATATTAAAGATCTCTCGTTAGAATTTAAACAAGAGAAAATCTTACTTAATCTCTAATTAGCATTTAAGAGTTTTCATTTTAAAATGTTTCCATTCTTGATTATTAAAGTCCCTAGAAAATCGAATGACTAGAAAAGCATGCTCCTTCGATCTGTAATGTCTCTAGCGTATTATGTACTTTGAACTTTGACCATTAATTGTTACTTGGGAAGTACTCCAGAGACCAAACCCGCCTACTAACATTGCCATCTGTCTAACTTACATAGCTGATGTTGTTGCCACGGTTACCAAAGCTATAGATGTTTCACCTCACCTTTGCTCCCTTTGTGTAAACGTATCACGATTTTATCCTCTACTACAGAAAAGATATCGTCGAAAATAGGTTTGAATGACACTACTGATCAATCAAATCTTCCCTCCTTTTTTTTTTATCACCTTCTATTCCTTCTCGGTAATTGTTTGCTTCCAAGAACATCTGTTTCTATGCATCACTCCCGCTTACTTCAAATTTTCATTATCTCAATACACTTAAACGGAAATAGAAATATGATCGCAGCATTTAATACCAACTAATACAATTAATAGTAATTAAAATTCTAAAATTATCCTTGGTAATTTCCCTTTTAAATCCAATTCCTTTCTTTATATATACGAGTCGAAAATAATAAGTTATAAAAATAATTTACATCACATCAAAATAATTTATAACATATAAAATACAATATAAATGCTAATTATCCGAGTGAAAAACATCAAATTTACGACTGTACTTATTTACAAATAATTAACAAATAATAATTTAACAGAAATTTCATTAACAACGAAACATGAAAAATGATCTTTTCCTATAACGATAATTAAGATTAATAATCGTTTAACAATTAATTATAAATGCTAATCGTAATTAAATAAATCAATTTTCTAGAAAAATAAACTTCTCTACAATATATACATATATATATATATTACTTTTCCTCGTGTAGGGATATAAATTTCAATCTAGAAAGGATAGATTTCAAAAGTTTGAAACAGACTTCTCTTGTCACTTTACTGAAAAGTATAAGGGAAAAACCAGAATGAGAAAACATCCATCCAACTTCATACATCATATTAAGCACTCTCTGCTTTTATTGAACTTCATATATTCTTTGGCTTCGTCATCACAAAACATTGTAAATTGTGACAGCTCGGATGAATGATGGTCAGCATCAGGTAAGTTAGCAAGTTATGATAAATTGATGTCATATCTGACGTGTCTCTTGAATGAATTCGGTAGAATTTGTTACATAAAGATGATTTTGATCTTCTTTTTTTTTACTCGTAAACAAATTTTTTTTTTCAAGAAGAAGAAGAAGAAGAAGAAGAAGAAGAAGAACTCTTTCCAATTTTGAAAACTTTACCCCCTTCTCTACCATTTTTTGTGTTTTTCGAAGTTTTCGCACACCACGAGCCTAAAAATTTTAAAAAATCTCTACAAAACTCTATATATATGTGTATGTGTGTGTTCTGTATTATATCTCATGACTGAGTAAACCGAAACTTTTAATACTTGGCTATATTTGGGTCATTGATATTATTAAATTTTGATAGTTAAAGGTCAAGGGTGAGAGAGATAGAAAGAGCATGTGTCATATTTGAATGAGAGATAAAACTTAAAGAAAGTCTCTTTTATTTCTCTTGACTAAACAGAATTATATTAATTACATTTATTAAAATTTATATTTTAAAAATTAAATATTTGTATAAGTTAATTAATTTCTCGAATAAATAGATACAATTTAATGTCTGACCCTATTCAATATATATAAATCTTTAGGTTTATATTTCAAGAATCTGCATTATAACTAATTTGAAGAGATTATTTGCATTTGGATATTACAAATTGATGAGAGTTAGAATTAACAGCAAATTATGCATTGTGAAATAGGATATCCATGCCAATGATAACCATTATAAACGATTTAATGGAGCTGCATAATCGCCTACTTCTGAATACGCTAGACCATAAACCTGATGTGATAATTATAAAGGCAAATAACCGACTGTAATATTTGTCTTTCAAAGTTTATTTCCATTCAGTTTGTTTTTCTCACTTGACTGTAACTATTTCTTATCTTAAGAATGAAACTTTTTAAAGATTTTTCAAAAATTTAGTTGAATTACATCCATATATTTTAGTAGAAAAGGTCATTCTTGCATTATTTATTTTATATTTTCCTCATACTTAATGTATGAGGAACTTCATTAAAGTAATAAAGATCTTTATTTCGTTAATTATTTTTATTACGTACTGGTAAAACAATACAAATTACGCTTTATAAAGGTTATTTAGCCAAATAAAAACTAGTCTGTTAGAAGGGCATTTATCATTTTTTATTGTTAATGCAGATTTTTTATCTTCCCTGCTTCCATTTTTCACGTTACACTAATTTAATGTTAAGTTTTCGGTTTAATGAAAATTTAATACAGTCAAGTGAATAATCTTTCACTTTTTTTTTATGTGTATAATGTAAAAAAAACAGGAAAAAATATAAAGTTACATAAAAAGAGTATAATAATGCTGTAACTCTAACTGTGTCATTTCAAGCTGGATGACTGGTTTCTATATTGTCTATGACAACTGCTGTCTCTAATAGTCAACTTTCGTGATTTTCTAAGTTATATTGCCTTTTCAGGTATCCCTTTCACCTCTCCTGATATAACAATTTGAATATTAAACTGACATAAAGATTTCTTAGGTCAATGAGGCTTTGTCTTTTACATTGACAAAGCTTCTGTGTGTCTTTTCCAATTTTCTTAAAGGCAAAACTTTAATTANTTTTTTTTTTTTTTTTTTTAATATTTAAGATTCTTTAATTTTTGAGTGTTTCCATCTATTTTTGTGTAAACATTTTATTTATTTCTTAAGCATTATTATTTCTTTTCTATGAGTTTATAAAACGAACGAAACATGATTTGAGTTTAAATAGACGTATAAAAGATTCAAGAATTTAGTCTATTCGCTATCATTTTTTTCCTCTTTAAACATTCATTCGAAAGTACGAAAATACTTTATTCGTATTGATTAAACCCCCCCAAAAAAATTAAAATTTTTACACGAAATTGCTTTTGCAAATGAATTTTGATAGCATTTTAACCAACGAATTTTTGCATCCTTTCATTTCATAATACAGATCATATTGTTTTTTTTTTTATGACTTTATACGAAGTAAATCTAATTATATTATCTTCAAAGGAATATTTATCTCTATCACACAAGACTAAATGCTTATTCTCATTTCCTTTAAACGGAAATTTGTTCACTCCTTTCCATCCATTCACAGTTATATTTCTTCATAATATCAGATTTATCAAGATCCGTTTCTAATATTATCTTATACTTTATTCTATTTTTAAACTCTCTCAAGATAAAAATATTAAAAAAGAATATTAAATTATTTTAAAAAGAGAGAGAGAGAGAGAGAGAGAGAGAAAGAATTAAATGCATTTCTTATTAATAAAGATTGGTATCGATGTAAGCTTACAAGTAGAAATTTCCATTTGCCTCTATCGAAAGTGAAGAGATTGTTTGAAAAAAAAAAATAAGAATTTCCTGTAATTTCTGTTGACCTTCTGAAGGTAAAGATAGGAATGGAGGTGAGTAACATGGAGAAAAAAAAAAAACATTATTATTATTTTTTTTATGTTGCTATGAATACCACGATCATATATGATACGATTATAAGCAGATGAAGGTAAACAAATTAGAAGCGGTTGCTAAGATATAATTTGGCACTAATTGTAATTGAAGAAGAGACGGGAAGTTTAATCATATCCACGAGTTGATTAGTTCAATTTAATTTTACTTATTTTATTAAAAATAATTCTTAATTTAAAAGAAAAAAAAAGATTAAGGAAAAAAAAAAAAAGATTAATAAAATTAAAATTTTAATTACGTCTTTTCCTTTTATTCGAAATTTAAACTGTGTATATAATCCAATTATTTGTTAAATTTAACATGAAAAACTTTAAAAAAATAAAATAAAAAAAAAAGATGCTATAGTTCTTTAATTTTTAAAGTTCTTTCTTATATTTATTTACGTTAAAAAAAAAAAGAAATAAAAGAAACTAAATTTATAATTTAGATAATAATGATTCGTTTTTTTTAAATATTATTTAGAGAATAATATCTTTTTTTAAGGAATAAGGAATTCTTTCTCTAATTAACTTCTAGTTTAATGAATTATTAAAGAAAATTTAGAAAGATAAAGCAATTGAAACATCGGCATTTTAGTCGTTAATGTTAATGGAAATTAAAAATTTACAAGACATTTGGAAAATTGAAGATTTAAAAGATAATTATGTTTCAAAATATTATTAAATTATAACATTTTCTATCATCTGATAACGTATAAACTGTATCAAATAATGCATAGAACAAGAGAAGAAATGCATCAACATCCACACACTTTTTCTCAATATTTTTCACTTATTTTATAAATTATAAACATTTAAAGTAATTTATTTTTTAAAAAAAAAGAATATTTTAAAAGTTTACGTGTACAATTTTGCGATTAAATCGTTAAAAAAAATATATCAATCGATGGCGAAATCAAGTATAGAAGATTTAACGTGGAATCAAATAACACAGCTTACAATATTTATATATATATATATTTTTTTTAAATTAAATATATTAAAATTGGACTTAAAATTTATAAATAGGATACTAGAAAATAGAAAAATAAATCGATAAACATTAAATTGGTAGTTATTAATGCTGAATGCGATCGTGTAGCGTGCAATGTGTTGTCAAAGAAGAAACATTGATACAGATGATACAGTTGACCAAGTCAATATACTAAAGTTTTTCTTTCTACTGTCAAATATTTACACGACAAAAGCCTTCTTGTATTCTAGAAACTTACTTTTCTTAAGTTTATCTCTAGATTAGTTAATTTGGATTTAAGAAAAATCATTAAAATAATTGCCTTTCTGTCAATAAAGTATTAATACTGATTTAAAAGTTTATATGTTTCAATGGAATTAAATTCATTTTAATTCTCTAGAAATTATATATATATCTTTTCGGGTATTATTTATAGATTATTTATAATATATATCACGCTTATTCTCGATAATGGAAGCGTGTGTTATGTTATCTCTTTTGCTATTTCTGTAGTTCTACTATCGGTTTTAAATAAAAACATTTACAAAGCTAGAAAGAAAGAAATTTATAAAATAGATTCTTGGTGCGAATCGAAAAAAGTATGATAATTTTATTCCCTACGGGTATAGAAAGAGAAGAAAAATGCATTTTTACCTGTTTGCTGTTTACGCCATTCGAGCAAAAACTGTTCGAACTATAAAAATAAAATGGCCTTTTGCATCGCCTGAAAAATATTGATACTCTGCAATATATTTTCTTCTATTTTTTTTTTTTTTTTTTTTTTAATATTTAAGATTCTTTAATTTTTGAGTGTTTCCATCTATTTTTGTGTAAACATTTTATTTATTTCTTAAGCATTATTATTTCTTTTCTATGAGTTTATAAAACGAACGAAACATGATTTGAGTTTAAATAGACGTATAAAAGATTCAAGAATTTAGTCTATTCGCTATCATTTTTTTCCTCTTTAAACATTCATTCGAAAGTACGAAAATACTTTATTCGTATTGATTAAACCCCCCCCCCCAAAAAATTAAAATTTTTACACGAAATTGCTTTTGCAAATGAATTTTGATAGCATTTTAACCAACGAATTTTTGCATCCTTTCATTTCATAATACAGATCATATTGTTTTTTTTTTTATGACTTTATACGAAGTAAATCTAATTATATTATCTTCAAAGGAATATTTATCTCTATCACACAAGACTAAATGCTTATTCTCATTTCCTTTAAACGGAAATTTGTTCACTCCTTTCCATCCATTCACAGTTATATTTCTTCATAATATCAGATTTATCAAGATCCGTTTCTAATATTATCTTATACTTTATTCTATTTTTAAACTCTCTCAAGATAAAAATATTAAAAAAGAATATTAAATTATTTTAAAAAGAGAGAGAGAGAGAGAGAGAGAGAGAAAGAATTAAATGCATTTCTTATTAATAAAGATTGGTATCGATGTAAGCTTACAAGTAGAAATTTCCATTTGCCTCTATCGAAAGTGAAGAGATTGTTTGAAAAAAAAAAATAAGAATTTCCTGTAATTTCTGTTGACCTTCTGAAGGTAAAGATAGGAATGGAGGTGAGTAACATGGAGAAAAAAAAAAAACATTATTATTATTTTTTTTATGTTGCTATGAATACCACGATCATATATGATACGATTATAAGCAGATGAAGGTAAACAAATTAGAAGCGGTTGCTAAGATATAATTTGGCACTAATTGTAATTGAAGAAGAGACGGGAAGTTTAATCATATCCACGAGTTGATTAGTTCAATTTAATTTTACTTATTTTATTAAAAATAATTCTTAATTTAAAAGAAAAAAAAAGATTAAGGAAAAAAAAAAAAAGATTAATAAAATTAAAATTTTAATTACGTCTTTTCCTTTTATTCGAAATTTAAACTGTGTATATAATCCAATTATTTGTTAAATTTAACATGAAAAACTTTAAAAAAATAAAATAAAAAAAAAAGATGCTATAGTTCTTTAATTTTTAAAGTTCTTTCTTATATTTATTTACGTTAAAAAAAAAAAGAAATAAAAGAAACTAAATTTATAATTTAGATAATAATGATTCGTTTTTTTTAAATATTATTTAGAGAATAATATCTTTTTTTAAGGAATAAGGAATTCTTTCTCTAATTAACTTCTAGTTTAATGAATTATTAAAGAAAATTTAGAAAGATAAAGCAATTGAAACATCGGCATTTTAGTCGTTAATGTTAATGGAAATTAAAAATTTACAAGACATTTGGAAAATTGAAGATTTAAAAGATAATTATGTTTCAAAATATTATTAAATTATAACATTTTCTATCATCTGATAACGTATAAACTGTATCAAATAATGCATAGAACAAGAGAAGAAATGCATCAACATCCACACACTTTTTCTCAATATTTTTCACTTATTTTATAAATTATAAACATTTAAAGTAATTTATTTTTTTAAAAAAAAGAATATTTTAAAAGTTTACGTGTACAATTTTGCGATTAAATCGTTAAAAAAAATATATCAATCGATGGCGAAATCAAGTATAGAAGATTTAACGTGGAATCAAATAACACAGCTTACAATATTTATATATATATATATTTTTTTTAAATTAAATATATTAAAATTGGACTTAAAATTTATAAATAGGATACTAGAAAATAGAAAAATAAATCGATAAACATTAAATTGGTAGTTATTAATGCTGAATGCGATCGTGTAGCGTGCAATGTGTTGTCAAAGAAGAAACATTGATACAGATGATACAGTTGACCAAGTCAATATACTAAAGTTTTTCTTTCTACTGTCAAATATTTACACGACAAAAGCCTTCTTGTATTCTAGAAACTTACTTTTCTTAAGTTTATCTCTAGATTAGTTAATTTGGATTTAAGAAAAATCATTAAAATAATTGCCTTTCTGTCAATAAAGTATTAATACTGATTTAAAAGTTTATATGTTTCAATGGAATTAAATTCATTTTAATTCTCTAGAAATTATAATTAATTATTTGGGATTTTTCATAATACTTTCAGGTTCATTAAATACATAAAATTATTTTCCTGACTGGAAAAATTTTCTTAATTGAGATTACTGATAAGTAAGTACTTTAAATTATTAATAGAAAAATCCTTAATTACTAAATAAATCAATGAGGATCGGATGAAAGTTTAAGTACGTTAATAATGTTTAAAATTTAAATTTTCAATAATTAAATTCGATTTTAAATGTATAAAGATTCTATTTTATTTTACTTTCATTAATAATAATAATAATAACAAATAAAGGATTATAATAGTTAAATACAATTGTAATCCTTTAAAGAGACTCCTCGTAAGTTTATACAATATTTTATCCTATTTAACCCTGTCCTTTCATCTGATAAATATAATTTTATCTTAATTATGTAAACAAAGAACAAAAGGGAAATTTTTGGGGATTGATCTAGTCTCGTCCCTCACCAGGCTGTTTCCATTGCTGGCCTGGCCAAAGCCATTGAGAAATTGCTATGAGACCCCCATCAATGGGTTCCAATTTTTCTCCAAGCTCCGGGAAAAATCCCCAATTCTCCCTCTCGACGTCCCTTAAAATGACCGAATCAATGATATAATTAAAAAGCCCTTTTTAGTGCTCAAAATTAAAAAAAAAATAAAATTGTTATTAAAGAAATAAATTCATTATTTAAAATTAGAAAACGAAAGGAAATAATGAAATCTAATTTTAAGAAAAGGGGAAAAGCGATACGATTGAAATTAACAGATGTTTATAAGATAAAAATTACTCGTTCGAGTGCCTTATCAAATGGCGAAGCAAATGACAAGGTTAAGTATAAATATAGACGACATTACTCACTCATTGAATGTAAAACAAAGTCGTATTTTATACCTATTTTTTAAAGTCTTAATTTCTTTTTATTTCTATAAAAATCGATATATTTTCGAATTTGAATAATTCATTCTTTAATTTCAATCAGTGTTTACAATACAATTCGAAAATTTCAAAATTAATTTGACAAGTAATTCTTCTCCTCCTCCACTTTCTTCTTCTTCTTCTTCTTCTTCTTCTTCTTCGACTAAGTAGGCGCCTCTAGAGACCACCATTTTGTTGAAATTTGGCACAAGTTTTCTTTACGCCATGCTCCAAGTATTCTGTATTTTAAGGCCAAAATCAATTCACTTTATAAGATATCATTTCTACAATTTTCTCATAATGTAGGCGGAATTTTTAGCAGTATTTTTCTGGTTTGTATTATCAAAGAATTATAGTAATTCTTTCTAAATATAATCTTGTAAATACTATTAAAAATAACAAAATATTATTAAAATTAATAGTTGAATTATAAAAATAGAAAAATGAAAAGTATTTTCCTGATTATTCGAGTGGAATTATCCATCGAACGAATGAATAAAATTTAAAACACTATAAATCAAACTAAGAATAATTTCGAAAGAAGTAAAACTTATTTAAAAATAGAAATCGTTTAGATGAATCTACAGTTTTTACTTTGTTTTAAAACTTATATTTACAAAGAAGGAGAAAGCTTTGCTTGTTCCTTTTTTTTTCCCCCGTTTTCGTTCGAGAATTTCGATGCTTCAGCATTCTCAAACGTATTCCACTTCTTTATTTTCTTTGTGAAACGTGACGATGTGCGACGTCATGTTGATGTTATCATGTGCCACGGAAAAAATGTTATTAAATTAATTGATAATTTTAATAATTAATTACCCTCAGACCTCTCTGTCTCACTCTCTTCACCTACCCCCCCCATCTCTCTCTCTCGAAAATCAGAATATTAGAATGTTACTAACTTAATTCGGAGGATTATAATTAAGTTAATAACCATAATTTTTCTTTTACAAATATATTATAATGTTAGTTTTTATATTTTATGCTAATCTTTCTCAGACTAGTATAAAGTATAAGACTCCTCCTCATAATCACTTGACTGCCTCCATTGTGGGCCTGTATGAACCCACGTTAAATATGGAAAAAAAGGACCTCTTAATGCTTCAAAGAGAAGAGTTAAAAATGAAAAAAAAAAGCATTATTTAAAATGTAAAATAACGACATATTTGAGAGACATGTTTGCATTTTACTATTACTCTTTAAAGAGCAGAAACTGTAATCAGTTTCTGCTATTCTGCTCGTTAAAGAGAAGTGGACGTCAGAAATTCGTAAACTAACTGTTAAAATTAAGTAATATTTCGTGAATAATACTCTATTATATATTAATATAATGCGTTATTATTTTAAACTGATATTCATCATTGTTTATCACTGTAGATAACAATGAATAAATATTATTAATTAATATATAGTGTGAAATATGTTTAATCTACAATTAATTCGTGCATTTTTCTATAACTTTTTAACGTTTTTATATTAAAAAATTCGAATAGATTCCAAGAGAAAAGATGTAAATTCCAAGCAACCACAATGAACTGTCCTCTTTATTATCCTTCTTGTGTTCTTAAAGAAGAAATATCTATAAGGAACTGTACAATCATTATAATCTTATAAAGATTTAAAATATATGCTCTCCATCTCAAATTACTATCTTGCCCCTGTAAATCATACTTTTCCTTAAACAGTAGAGTTGTGCTAGTCATCTATCTAACACCTTTCAGGGAAACATTTTTGAATTGAAATAACGTAACGTCTGGTTTGTATCGGAAGTTTGTATATAGTTAATCGGGATTTCATGCACTTAAGGTTTCTATATCTGCTCTCGAATTTCATCTAACTAACTTAAAGAAACACAGACAAATAAGTCTATAATTTTTTTTTTTTTTCAAATTTCACTCTAATAAAAACACGTTAATTAAAAATGGAGTTAGTATATTAAAGATACTTGTAAGATTATATCATTAATATTAATTTATCTTCCGATATTTCTGCTATAATTAATAGTTTAAACATTTTCTTAATTTTAAACGGTCCATAACTTTATGTCTTCATAATTAAATTGTTATTAGACATCTTTAAAGCTGATGTAATATTTCAACAATCTTGAACACAATAACATAGTTCAATCGATTCTAGCCTGGAGTAATCAATAAAATTTTTATTATTGCAATAGTTTGATTAATATTTCACGTTAAAGCTACATTTATTTATATTAATTTGTTCTTTGTTTTGTACCTTTTTTTTTTTCCTTACATTTCTGATGTTTTCTTCTCAATGTTTAGATTAATCAGTTAATCTTCGGATCAAAATAACTTGCCTACACAATTTTTTCCTTAATCTTATTGATTAATGAAATGTAATTTCAATATATTTAACTTCGATTTATTTTTATTTTCTTGTAGGATATTTAGATCCAGAAATTATAAGGTTATGTAAAAACATTCGGCATCTGTTGATTGTTACATTCAACAGATAAGGAAGGCATTTATTCGTTTATTTATATAAGAAGATAATAATTAAAATTTAATTTTAAGCATAAAAATTCACGAATTTTGAGTCATCATTCTTTATGGCTATTAAAAGAATTATACTCGAATTTTTAATGGTAAAGAAGAAAAATCTTGAAAATTTAATTATTGGAAATGTTATATCAAATTTCTTAGTTGCTAATCGTTTAAAATGCCAACGAGGGAGGGAGAGAGAGAGAGAGAAAAAAAAAGAAATTTAAAATGTGTTACTAACTTTTTCATCGATATTATTCAAAGAAAATTGAAAGAAATGGATGAGTAAACCGATGCTAATGAGCGTGCTTCAGAATTGATAGTGAAACGTCTACCTAAAAATTCTAAGAGTGATTTTTGTTGTGTTTTTTTAATCGATTTAACCCATTTCTGAGAAAACTTTATAGAAAATTAACAAGAAATAAACAATATATACATAAGAATATCGCTTCTTCAAAAGATTTAAGCGTATAAATTTAATAAAGAATAACATTACAAGTCGACGCCCCCTATAACACTGTTGATAATTCCGTTTTATATGAATTCCATGTTGTATTAGTCACTTAGATTTTACAAATACGTGTGCCGGGCTGTGAACAGATCACGTATTTGTAAAATCTAAGTGACTCGTACAACATGGAATTCATATAAAACGGAATTATCAACAGTGTTATAGGGGGGGTCAACTTGTATAGTCTTTCAAAATATAATTAACTTGTATACTTTTGTTTCTCTTGTGCTTACAGAATTTATTATTATATAATTTATCATTTCTATAAGATTATTTCGTTTGTTATGTTTAATCTTTTTGCTATCAGATTTTTAATAGTGCAAGTTTAAAGATCATTTTTATTGTATTGATCCGAGTCCAAATAATTCCTTCTGGACTTTGTTTCAAAGTAGGAACTTCGAGAATCATCTGTGGAAATTGTTGACACGTTTGAAGATTATCTCTCAATAAAGTGAACTTAAACGAATCTAATTATAAAAATATCTCTCATTTTCGATGTAAATTGAGTGCAAGATACTTTCAAAATTGAGATTACTGTAATTTTAATAAAGTTTTAAGAGGAAAAACAATTAAATAATGTAAATTTGTCTTCGTAAATTAAGGGAATAAAATATCTTTCCATCTGTTCATAAATCCAATTGTAAACCTTGATGGTTAAAACAGTAATTAGTCGTTAGAGAACGGACAATCTTGGTAATTGCTGTAACAATTATACGTTATATACAATCACTGAAAGAGAGAATATACTTCAGAAAATTATTCTATAACCTTGTATTATATATAAATATACTATTTTCCTATAAAATTATAATAAAAGATTGTTACAAGATTTATAAAAAATTTAACAAGATTCGATTCTGTTAATTTATTTTATACACATTATCAATTGAGAATAAATATAAACGATTGTTTTGAAGTAAATGTTCCATTGTTAATGAGATAAAGTAAATATATTTATTATTATTATTTGCATTCTTTAATTAAAGTTTGTAAGAGTAAATAGCCTTTGGGATATTTCGTTACAACCATTTTATATATATATATATATTTTAATAATAATCAAAGGTTTAAATTCATAAGAAAATTATGTTTTTAAAACTCGCTGTATCAAATTTAAAATTATTTAATAGAGTAGCATTTCATTGATTATATTTATTATAAAATAAATTATTAATTCGAATTTAATGCATAAATTCTCGAGAAGAATAAATAAAAATTTGTTTGTTGAAGATAAAAATTATATAAGCGTTAAACAAAATAATTCTAATTACAGATTATTTTTTTAAAATGTCAATAATTTTAATTACTAGTTTAACAGAAACATAAAAGAGTTAAATAATTTATAAAATTAAAAGGGAAAAAATAATTAGAGAATTTGCTAGTGCTAATTATTGAAAAGGATTAAAAGAAGGAATAAAAATCCAAGCAAGAATTAAGGATAAAAAAAAATAATAATAAGAGGCAAGAGGAAAAAGTTATAAGCAATATCTGAAAGAGAGTAAGACAAATTCAAGTTTTTTCCCCCTCATATACTAGAAGTAATTGGACCATAAACGTTGTCATCTTGCTTTTTATTTACGTCGTTTTCAATGCTTTCGTGATCGAAGGTCGCTTTTTTTTTTTTTTTTTTTTTACAACATTCATCGCTCTTCCAAATCAAACATATTTCAATAAACACTTTTAATGTTAAACTTGTCTTATAATAAAGTCACACCCTAATTATTTTTCGTCTCCTTCTATTGTGTAAATAAATATACTAGCATACATAAAACTATATTCAAAACCTTTTTCATTAATAATAAAAAGAAATAAATAACATCACATTTAATTATTAAAATAAAAAGCTTCTCGTCATATATTTTACACAATTAAAAAAAAAAAAATCTTAATAATCCCTCCATCCAACAGTCTATTTTTATATTAACTCACGTCTAATCTTTCGAAAAACTCATTAATAATATGATATAGGATAGAAATTTCTCTTTCATTTATTTAAAGTTTTAATTAAAGTTATAAAAATAATCAGTAAATATTTATTTATTACATTAATTCAATTATTAACTCGGTTATAGTTTGACAAAATAATAATAATAATTAAAACATCACAATGTTATACGAGAACACACGAACTTTAATACCCGAATTTTATATATATTTATTTATTTTTTAATATTAAAATTATGAAAGTTTCGTAATATACAATATTTTAAAATTGTTTCTTTTTGTTTATTAAAGTAGAAATTCAATATAAATTTATTATAGATATAATTATATACACGGATCATTTTCGCAAAAAAAAAAAACAATCCTCAAGTTAGAAAAATCTCTATTATAACACAGTTTTATGCTTATATTTTTGTTTATTTTTATCGGGCAATTTTATCTTAAGGAAAAATGAAGGAACAACTTTAAAAAATAATAAATTATGTAAACACGCGTATAGTTTCCAATCGATTTTACTTCAATGGAAACAGTTAGATTCTTTCATGAAATCCCTACAATTTTTTTTTTTTTTTTTTTTTTACTTTTGCGTGCAATACTTTCATCAGATATATGCTTAAGTATACTAGAAAAAATAATAATAAGAAGGAAAATAAATATGCTCTTTTGTATTCTTTCGGTTGACCAATAGGTTTATATGCAAAATCAATTCAGTAAGTTTTATCTTCTATACATAATATTCTCGCTGTTAAAAAATCTATAGGTGGAAATAAAGCATTGAAATATTCATTTTCTTATGAAATATTGATAAAGGTATGTAATAAATTAATTTATATTACGAAAAATAAAGTTACATTAATCATAAATAATTTTATATATTATTGATTTTTTATATTATTCTATTAAAAAAAAAACAAACTAAATAGGCATCCCATAAATCACATTGTAGAGTGCATATATTTTGACATTAAATATATAAAATATATATATAATAAATAGAATTTATGTAAAAGACAGGAATCTGAACTGAATCTGAATGGGGAAATTTTTATGTTTTATCTTCAATAAATAGTTCTTAACTACACAATATACTATAAGTTCTGAAAACTATGGATAACGTGGAAGAAAATTCTATTCTTTTCCCATAAAAATATACTTCTTATAAATTCTAGTCTGCTCAAAAACAATATATTTAATATTGTATATATATATATATTAAATCTTATATAATACAATATAATTAACCAGTTAAACAATATTTTATACTAATTATTTTTAACAGTATAATTTATTATTATTATTATTTTACTTTTAAAGTATCATTTTACTAAATAAATTTATAAAAAATGTAATGTTATTCTATCTTCCAGAAGAAAATTCATAGAAAACATATCCCCTGTTTATCTTCTTTAATAATGTTTTCATTTATTAATATTTTCATCTGGTTCATAATAAATTAATATTTGAAAAAGAAAATATATATATTTCTTTCTTTATATATTTATTATAAACTTTTGTTTTTATTAAAACTTGAAAAAAATATATATCAATTTAAAAATTTATCTGTTAAAAAGTATCCCATATAATGAATGTTTTAACATGTTGATTTATCAGGTATTTGAACATTTCATCAATTTTAAATGCATCAAAACAGTTATTTACTTTAAATATATTGGTCAATTGTAAGTATTGGGTTATTTTAAATGAATTAAAATATTATTTAATTTTTAAATATAATAAATCAATTTTTACTTTATAAATGCTATACTAATTAGCATTAATTTCAATATATTTTTTAATGTAATATAAACTTTGTATTTTTATCTGTTCTAATTTATAAAAGATAAAAATCTATCACCATATTTTATTATTATTTTATATGTAATAGAAATTCTGATAAGGTTTTCTTCAATATTTAATATATTTATTTCTTAATAATCAATAGTTTATTTATATATCAGTGATGAAATTCTTTCAAAATTATAATAAGTAGCACTTAAACTAAGAAACACATTTTAAAATAATTCATTTTATTTCGAATTGATTCTTATATTTTAAATGTAATAAAGAAAAGTTCTCGTATACTTTGAATGTAACACAGAGCACTTAGTAAGTTACTTTAGATGAAATGCCTCTATTCTCTTTTATAACTTTTGCGTTTAAGAGATTCTTTTTTTTTTTTATTCATTCTTTTAATAATTTATTTATTTAAATTGACAGAATACCAAAGTGATTTAGACAAAAATAAGGGGGGGGAGGATTTACCAATACTAAAGACATTTATGTATATAAAAAAAAAAAAAATTGCAATGATTGATAAGTGTTTATTTGTTCAAATTTTGCTTTCCATCGTCATATAATTTTGTTCGTATTCTTGATCTTGATTCGTTAGAAAATGTTGGTTTTTCTCTTCAGTAATGCTCTTAATTGGAATTGATGTCATCCTCATCTGATGCCCACTCACGTACTTCTAATGAGATTTCAAGCAAAATATTATTATTTTTCTGACATTTATTCATGACTACGTTCGCAAATAATCATACATTTTTCATAAATTTACTATAAAATCGAATANAATGACAATCATTATTATTATTAAATGTATAATTTTTTTTTAAAAATTAAAAATTATATTAAAAATGAATATATTATTTATAATATAATATATGTTATTATTAATAAACTGTGACGTCATCCATTAACGTCATAAATAAATCGGATTTTGCCGATCCAAGCAATAATCCCGACATCTGGTGGTGACAGATTGAATTAATCTGATAATGCTTTCTAATCTTCCCTTTTTTTTGTGTGTGTGTGTGTGTGTGTTTTTTTTTCTAACACATGCCAAAACTAATTATGGATAAACTAACGAAATAAAAAAAATTATTAAATAATCTATTTTTTAAGTATAATTCATTAAAATCTACGAGTGTGCATATTTAAAATTCCCTGAATGTCCGTAAATATTACGTAGGAGTTTTGGAAATTTATTAACTTTTCAGGGTATTTTTTTTTTGTCTAGTTAATTAACAGTATTTTTTTAAATAGAATTTTAATAGATTAATAAATGGGATTTAGAAATTTTTTTATAAAGTTTATCTTTTGTGGTATTATAATACATAAATTGCAACACTTCAGCGGGGGGTATCGGCGATTTTTCTCATTAAATCATTAATATAAGTTTATTAAACACCATAAATTAAATTATTTGACTTATTAAACACCTTAAATTATCTACGATACTCTAGTAAAGCTGATTTCTTTTAATTAAAAAACAAGAATTTTGATAAATTCTTTACGATAAATCAAGAAGAAAATGAAAGATCTGATCTTTTTCTATATTATAAAATAATAATAATAATAATAATAAACATCTTTATAATGCATAAAATAAACAGGTTTTTAAACCTCCTATACAATGCTATATTTTTTAAATGCTAACGCCTATTTCGTTCTACTTTACTCCATTTATTACGTTTATAACCTATTCATTGTTCCTTATCTGCATATATTAAAAAAGAAAAAAAAAGCATATAAAGAATATTTTACGCGTAAAAATGCATCGTAGGAGTATTTTGTATTTTCTTTATTTTATTTTTTCATATAACAATTCAAGAGAGTTACAAACAAACGTTGATAAATGATATAAATTCAAGTCTCTTATCAGAATAAATGATGCGAAAGTATAATACGAGTAACTAAAATAAATGATAAATTAAACACGAATAGAGAGCAGAGAAAAGGAAGATATACAAATTCTTATTAAAAAAAAAAAAATAGTGTGATGAAGATGATAGATTAATAATAACGTTACAATATATCTACTCTATAGAAGATTTCATTGATAAGATAAATATCTTCTTGTATAATCTAATAATATAAATCAATTTAAACTCTTGCTTAAAATATATTAGAACCTCTTCTTCATAAATAATATAAGAAAAAAAAAAAATCTATCTTCTGATTGAAATGTAATATCTTTGTTTTTATTTTTCTCGTCTACTTTTTTTAATTACAGGTCATATAACATTTTTCTCATCTGTATAATATAATGACCTTAGACACACACGATTTAATAATTCTAACTTTATGTCTGCACTCGTTCACAGTTCTTCAATTTACAAATTAAAAAAAAAAAAAGAAAAAAAAGGAAGAAAAATAGAAAGAAATTAATTCTTAGAAGACATAAAAGAAACTGTATATATATATATATATATTTATCTATTCGTAAAGATGTTTTTCCCCCCTTTTAATGTTAACCATGACGAATTTACTGTTTGTCACGAATTTATATATGTACTTACACAGGAAAGAACAATTGAATATCAATTCGTGGAGAGATTACTATCAGATTTACAATTTGTTGGACGTAAAACATGTTTTTATAATTTTTAAAATGGTATAAAAGAGAGAGATTCATGGAGGATGTTCTGTAACTCATCCAAAACAAAAAAAAAAAGAAGAAAGATTAAATTGAGCAGTATTGCTTCGAAAATAAAACGGTTCAGTAAGTTCTATTTCAATTCATCTTTCAATAGTTTCTTATTATTATTATTATATTTTTTTATATCTTTTTTCCCCCCTCTCCACACGAAAGAAACTTATGTAAATATTTTCTCGTTATCGTATCTAAACAATAATAAATGTAAATATTTAAGGATCAAAGGAAGATTTTGAAATATTTTCTGAGCTTTTGATGATNAATTTACAAATTAAAAAAAAAAAAGAAAAAAAAGGAAGAAAAATAGAAAGAAATTAATTCTTAGAAGACATAAAAGAAACTGTATATATATATATATATATTTATCTATTCGTAAAGATGTTTTTCCCCCCTTTTAATGTTAACCATGACGAATTTACTGTTTGTCACGAATTTATATATGTACTTACACAGGAAAGAACAATTGAATATCAATTCGTGGAGAGATTACTATCAGATTTACAATTTGTTGGACGTAAAACATGTTTTTATAATTTTTAAAATGGTATAAAAGAGAGAGATTCATGGAGGATGTTCTGTAACTCATCCAAAACAAAAAAAAAAAAAAGAAGAAAGATTAAATTGAGCAGTATTGCTTCGAAAATAAAACGGTTCAGTAAGTTCTATTTCAATTCATCTTTCAATAGTTTCTTATTATTATTATTATATTTTTTTATATCTTTTTTCCCCCCTCTCCACACGAAAGAAACTTATGTAAATATTTTCTCGTTATCGTATCTAAACAATAATAAATGTAAATATTTAAGGATCAAAGGAAGATTTTGAAATATTTTCTGAGCTTTTGATGATACAATTGATGATTTTTTTTCCTTCGTTAATATTCTGTTTCTCAAGCTGTTTTCTGAGATATAAATATCCTATTAATCGCCTGAATGCTTTCTTAAGCTTTGAATGTAACACAGAGCACTTAGTAAGTTACTTTAGATGAAATGCCTCTATTCTCTTTTATAACTTTTGCGTTTAAGAGATTCTTTTTTTTTTTTTTTTTTTTTTTTTTAATTTTTTTTTTTTTTAAATTGACAGAATACCAAAGTGATTTAGACAAAAATAAGGGGGGGGAGGATTTACCAATACTAAAGACATTTATGTATATAAAAAAAAAAAAAATTGCAATGATTGATAAGTGTTTATTTGTTCAAATTTTGCTTTCCATCGTCATATAATTTTGTTCGTATTCTTGATCTTGATTCGTTAGAAAATGTTGGTTTTTCTCTTCAGTAATGCTCTTAATTGGAATTGATGTCATCCTCATCTGATGCCCACTCACGTACTTCTAATGAGATTTCAAGCAAAATATTATTATTTTTCTGACATTTATTCATGACTACGTTCGCAAATAATCATACATTTTTCATAAATTTACTATAAAATCGAATAATAATAATAATAATAATAAAATAATAAAAATTAATTTAAAAATAAAAAAAAATGTATCCTNATTGAAATTTTTTAAGTTTTTAGCATTTTTCTGGCTAATTTAGAATCATTTACAGATGCATTTCTAATTGTTTATATACTCATTAATTGTTATTTTTATTGTAAAAAAATCTAATTTTTTACGATAAATTGAAGGGTTTTTTTTCTTAAAATATAATTTAAAATGTCATTAATTTTTTTTGTGATATTTCAAGAGTTTTTAACAATCCTTTTTAACGTCTTCATCATTTTATGAAGAATTGTAAAGGGAACTTCTTTTGTTTCATTTAATTATTATATAATATATATATATTTTTTTAATTTTTACTTTTATTAAAACTTTATTTTAATCCGATTTTATACTTAAAACATATAATAAAAAAAAACTTAAACAAAAAAAGAAAAAAACAATATTAAATTATAGACACTGTAAGACTCAACTTAAGTATTTTGCTTACTCTCATTGATAATTTAAATAATTGTAAGTAAAAAAAAAGATAGATTTAATGCTTAAAAATAAATAAATAAATAGATTTTTTTTAAAAATAAAAATTTTTATTATAAGAAATTAATTAAGAGTATATTAATCCTTATACTTTAAAAATAAAGAAATTTTTCATTACTTCAAGGATCATTAATTATATAAAATTCTTTTGGAATAAGTAAAGTTTATACGTGTAAAACAAAAAAAAAAAAAAAAAAAATACTTTCAAACAAGTAAAAGTGGTGTAAAGAATAAAATTAAATCGCAGAGGTGACATTAATTATATAATATCCTTTACAGTGATGACGATACTGTCAAGTTTATTATTAATATTTATTGATTTATAACTGAATAAAACGTATCCTAGGTAAATTTTTCACCTATATTTTATAATTTGCATGACTGGCAACGGTTAAGTTAAAAATTTGGGGCATTTATGAGGAACCCTCCCATTCTCATACATAAGGACATCATTTAGAAATAAAAAAAAAAAAACCAACCACAGAGACAACTAAATTGTTGTTATTAGGGATCCTCCCAATGGAAAATAATGCATTTTGATCAAAATTCTCTTAAAATATTTTTGTGCTCTTTCACAAAAATATGATATCAACTTATGAATAAACTATTTTTAGATAAGAAATTTCGATATTTTTGACATAAATCATTCAGTTGACTTTATGCAGAGACGTATTGAGATTTTGCATTAAATCTACTTATCATTTACTATAGATTTTAATAACAATAAAAAGGAGGAAAAAAAAAACATATTTTAATATATAAATCGGGAACTAATTTAAAAAAAAAAAAATTATTTCTTTATTTTAATTTTCTATAATAGAAACCATTAAATGAATCTTAAAAGATTATGATTGAAAGGTGTTAAATATAGAAAGAATTATTGGCCTATTTTCTCACATGTAATAAAGACAAAAAACAAAAAAGAAATTTGATAAAGGTTATTCAATTTCGTGTAGAGCCAGTTTTGTTGTTAAATAGTCATTTAAAAACATAAAATTACTAAAAATTTCTCACGTCTCGAAGGTCGAAATTATTTAAGATTTTCCTTAAAATTATTCATTCAAATATTAAAAATTCTCATACCATATTAAATTGCTAGTAAATAAGTGAGAAATTTAGCATTTTTCTTTACGCTTTTTTTTTTTTCGGACAGAAAAGACAATCCAAGTTCCCACAATGATTATATTTAAACGTGTTGAAAAGTATTAAAGAAACCGAGAAAGATAAAAACTATTGGCACAGTTCCACAATGTGAAATACTCCTACTTTACAACCTCTTATTTCGTGAGATGTAGAAGAAATAAAAATAAAAAAGAAAGAAAGAAAAATAAAAAATAATATGTTATCCTTGCCATTAGTCATACGTTTCGTGTAACGATATATGTTTTGTTTATTATTAATAACAACACCTGTAATAATGAACTATCATCGAGAAAGTCCTGTACTTAATATAAATTGAATACACTACTACTACTACTACTACTACAACGATGTTTTTTATGCTTAAATTACTTTCGTAAGTAAAGCATTTTCGTGTCTACATCACTAATCAATATTTTTAGTGTTGATCTGATGTATATTTACACAGATAATTCTTTATAAAATACAGTCGACCCCCCCCCTATAACACTGTTGATAATTCCGTTTTATATGAATTCCATGTTGTACGAGTCACTTAAATTTTACAAATACGTGTGCCGGGCTGTAAACGGTTCACGTATTTGTAAAATTTAAGTGACTCGTACAACATGGATTTCATATAAAACGGAATTATTAACAGTGTTATAGTAGAGTCGACTGTATTATTATTATTATTATTATTAAAAATATTAATGAATGTTATCTGAATTATATTTGATTTAACTTTAATTGTTTTGTGAATAATAATAATAATAATAATAATAATTTTCGATTTTTCTCATTAAATTTTACGTTTTCGTTTACGAAAGTTATCCGATCTACTTATATAAATGTCATCACGTGATACTATTGTTAAAAATTCCGGGAAAGTTAATTTTAATCCATTGTTTCCCTGGATAGGAAAAATATCAAATCATTTCTCATCCACGTGTTTTAATAATATTCCATATTATTGTGCAATTCTAGTTTGAAAAATTTGTTACGAGGGATATCATCTTGTAGTGGTCCTTATCTAGAAAACAATTAAAATTTAAGAGGTTTTTTTTTTTTTTTTTTGTTTTAATACGAAAATTTAAACAATAGCCTCTTTAAATTTTAATTATATACAAAGGATAAAAGAATTATAATTTAAATAAAGTTTTAATTACAAGCTGAAACATGATAAAATAATTTTACTATACGAATCTAAGAAGACTTTTACATCCATTTTCCCTTCTAAATGACAACTTTCAAAGTGATAACTAACTTAGTACTAGTTAGTGCTTTGAGAGTTGTTCATTTAGAAAAGGGGAGAGAGAAAAAAAAAAACACATAGAAGAAATGGTACGAGGGAAAATTCCCTAGAGAATTCGTACAAACTGAATTCGATATCAGCAATACAGCAGTAAAAAAACAAAAAGGAAAGGTATTAAACTAATATATAACCACGATATAGAGGAAATTTATATTTATTTTGTTTAATATTAAGAAGAATTTTCTAAAATAAATTTTTAAAGATTTTTCGTAAATTTAATTTCTGTAAATAACTATTTAAAAAAGAAGAAGAAGAAAGAAGAAAAAAAGAAATGTGAACTCGTTAGATTCTAGAATTCTATTTTGACTCTTGAAAAATATAAAGTGGAGAAAAAAAAGTAGTCTTTACTTTTTGTTATCAGTCTGAAAACCTGAAGTTAGAATTTTAGAGGCGGGTCACGAAACAAAACGACAAGTTTACTAAGAAGACGGTTAAGAAAATACCTACAGTGGTTTATATAAGTATAATAAATGGGGAATATATTTATTTCTTTATAACTGCAACTTTTTTTGAAAGGATAAGAAATGGTCGACTCATTGTTTTCTTTAAACTAAACTCTAAGAAATAGTAGAATTCAGGTTTTATAATTGAGTAAATTCTAAGATAAAATTATACATTTCAACGAGAATTATATTTACGCGAATAAAACGTAACGTTATCAATCGCTTCAGGAAGAAGAAAGAAAAAAAAAAGTTATGTAAATTGCCTGAAAATAACCCACAATTCGAATATAAGAGTAACAAGAAAGAAAAAAAAAATATATATATATATATATATACTGTGTATATATATTTTTGCAAGTCAAAATAATCGATTGTATGGAGAGGGAAAATACTTTAGAACGATTTAGAAAGTCTCCTTGTATTTTTATGCTGCTGCAAGTTTCATTTTATGCGATTTTCTTAGTCGTTGCCTTCGGCATTAATGCTAACATTCAACAAATAAACTCTAACAAACCTAATAGAGTTATAGTAAAGAAGAGAGACATAAATTGAATCTTTACATTTAAATTTTATGATAAAATACAATAGTTAATTTAAATCGTATAATCAAAATAATTATTATTATTAAAAGTTAATTATATAATAAATAAACTNTTCTTACTAAAACGAAATTTATCTTACAATTCTTCACCTTTCAGCTTTAAATTTGGTTTTTAAAGCTCCATTTTTTCTAAAAAAAATTCACAAAAAAATAATAATAATAATAATAAATTCTATATTTTATTAACACTTTACTCCATATAAATAATATAATTTTAGAACAGGCTAAAAAAAAAGAAAGAAAGAAAATGGCTGACTAAAATACAATTTTAAAATATTTCAACTTAAATTATCTAATATTTAAATAATTAACCAAATAAAAATTCAATTATGTAAATTTTCGGGAGAAAAATCTTAATGACCACATAACATAACGTGTTAATTAAGTTCTCTTATGAATTTATTTTATTTTATTTTATTTTTTTCCCCTCTACGAATCTCGAACTGGAAACGGTAATTCCCCTTCTACCACGCAACATCGTTTATGCATTTTTATATATGGAGAAAATCATACAATTGGAGCGGAAATAGTATAGGGAAAAATCCTTGAAAATGACTTCTGTCAACGCATTTTATTTTTTTTTCCTAGTGAAAAATGGTTCCTCGTTTCACAAGTGGAAAAGTGTTAGAGAGAGAGAGAGAAGCAGATGTTACTTCCGCTCTCACATCTTCCTTCTCAATCCAGAGATTGCAAATTTCTAACATTTTCTCTAAACTGAAGATTGTATTTAAAATGAATGTGGAAGAAAATCTGGTCTGACAAGCTTGTGGACGACCTTGACATCGTCCCAGTTAGTTCCAAACCGCCTGGTTATATTGCTAGACATCTCCGAACAGAAATGAGGTAAGTGTGCGTTGTCTTAGAATTTAAATGGTGCAATCCTTCCATCACTTAAATCAAAAATCACTAAATCTTCAAAATAATTATATAATTAATCGATTATTAAGATATTTATCGTTTGCAAAATATTTACATGCAAATTACCTTGTCGAATTTATTACTTATCCTTCTAAAAATTTTAATGCATAAGACTTAGAGAAGCTCTAAAAAACTTAATGATTTATGATTTAATTATTAAATTAATATATATTTTAATTTTAAAATTAAAATATATAAATTAATCCGGGATTAAAATTATTATGTAACTATAGTATATAAAAACAGGTATATTGGAAGGTTAGANTGGCTCTTATCGCTGATAGAATGGTATATTATTTTCTCTTCTCTTTTTTCATATTAAGGAAAAGTCCATAACAATGCAGCAGATAGGATTTGCATGAGAAGCACAATACGTGAGCAATCTCTAAGAGTCGATAATCAGATTTCTCGCTTTAATCCATCTATTTTTGGTATTATTATATGCTTTTTATTATCGTTAGGACTAAGAATTAGAAAAATTCGATGTAAAATAAAAATAAGTTTAGAATAAAGTAGGAAAAAAATATATATATATATATATATATATATATATTTAATAAGGTCATTAAGACCGGAATAGAAAAGACATTGACTAAAGCCTGTAAATGAACTATTAAAGAAGCTGAAAAAGATCCGAATTTCTAGGAAAACATTGATTTCATGCTTGAAAGTTTATGAGTTGGAAGGTCGTGCTTGACAGAAATCAAGAATGAAAGAAAAAAAAATTTGAAAAAATAAAAATAAATAAATAATATTTCATTTATTATCGAGTAGAAAGAAGTTTTAAAAATTAACAATTGTTTGTAATATTCGTTTTAAAACAGGTTGTGATTACAAAAATGAATAATTAAATGAATTTTTATGTGGATTTCATTTTAGAATTTCTCAATTTAAGCTGAATTAAATGTAAAATTTATTTTAAAAAAAAAATACTTGAATTACATTACATTCAAAACATTCTATAGAATTTTCTACTTTATTTTTCCATGTAATATTTAAATTAAAAATAATAAAATAAAATAAAAATTAGGCGTCGAAACTTTTAGAAATAAGGATTTAATTCTTTTAAATAAATTATTAAAAAAAAGAAAGAAATTTCATAAAAGATATTAAATTTTATCCAAGATTAAACATTACAAAGTATATAGGCCTATAATGATTTCTAACGTTGTAGTTGTGAATATTTAATAAACTAAAACCAATTGCTTCTTTGTATACCTAACACGATTTAATTCCTTGTGAAATTCATTATAGTTTGCATGCAGAAGTCTAGTTTATTATTTTAACAAACGATTATGTGATTCTAAATCTTCTAATAAGATTATAGATAATTTCATTATTCAAGAATCTGAATAAGCTTCAATGAATATCATAAAGATTATTCGATTTTCTAATAGCTACTGAACATATTCAGAGATGAGAATGATCTTAAGGTATATGAAGAACATTGATCTGAAGCACAAATAGCCTTAAGCATTTATATAAATACATATATATATAAATGATAAATGAAAATATATTTCACCTATTTATATATTTCACCTTGTTCTTTCTTCTGAGGAAATTAAAAAATATATAAATTTCCTATAATATTAATATTAAATTCGAAATTCCGGAAGTAGATGATCTAATCTAAAGTTCATTGTTTCTTCGACTTTCAATTAAAGAATGTTAGACTTCCAGGTTCCCACCCAATACGATGCCCCACCCTTCCTTAAGGCAAACATGTGGCCCGATTTCGATGATCAAGATGTAAATACTTGGAATAAGTCCAAATAATTTCAATGATTCTGTACTTATATATATTAAAAATTTCAAATTATTTTTCACAAAAATATACATTAATTATTTTATAAACTGATGAAACAAACAGTTAAATTAATAATACAAAAAAAATTAATACATTTAAAATCTATTTTAAGTAGAAATTAGCAATCAAACAAGCTAAAACAGAAGCTTAAAGACACGTAAATATTCTAACAGTCTTTACAAGTAGACACGCTCCAGTTACAGATGTGTGGATTTATGAGGTAAAGCCAAGAAATCTTCATCAATTTATCATCTTAAACTTCCATTTTGTATATATTTGATACATATTTAGAATGTTTCCTATACTAAAAACACATTGATACAAAAATAATTTGTCCTCATCTTCATATAATTAAAAGGTAATAACTATTTACATTCTAGTTATTCGAGTAATTCTAGTTATTATATTTTTGGAAGATAGAATTAAAACTAGATATGTGGATTATTTTCCTGTATACTTTATAATATTTTCCCCCTATTTTCTTGGGTCAATGTCATATATTGGCCTTGTTTCTTATAATTTTTGGAGCTCTTATTCGTTTAAAATAATTTAGAAAACTGATACGATAAAACTATTCAAAAATTATTATTATTTTCCCCCACAGAAAGATCGATGAATGGAGGGAGTAAAAAATTTTAACTCAATCGACGTAAAATGACATCTGGCACGTGCATCGATAACGTAACGACACTCATCAATTTCACATTCATTCATTTTTTTCCCCATTCACTCGCCATTTATTATTATTATGAATGTAGTTATATTTTNGCAATAATTATTATATCTTCCAAATATTTTTTTTATTATATACATAAAAAAAAATTCGCCCTAAGGGTGACATTTCAAAATTAGTTCTCTGATCACTTCTTTATGCAAGGTTCTATACTTAAAATATTGTCGTATAATATTAATTTTTAACGTCAGTAATATTTATGATATTAAGATATGATATTATTCTAAAAAGTCTTCTAATCTATGACGTTGCTCGTAAATGTACTATTAGAATATTTATATATTTATATATATAAAAACTTACCTAACTAAATGTAATTATAGAAATTGTTATAATTGCTAAGATTGGTGGAAAAAAAAAAAGAGAGAGAGGAATGTATGAGAAGTCGTATTACAGCTTCTGATCGAATTTTAGAGCTTTAAATTTAAGAATAAAGTATTAATATTTATGCACAGGTCCTTGAAGACATTGGTTATTATCACCATTATCATAAATTATAAATATTAATTATATCAATAATATATTAAATTGCTTACACTTTCTTTCGACTTTTAATGCCTTCTAGTGAAACCAGTTCTCTGTATGATTTCTTAGAAACTTATCGTGAATTTTTCCTTCCATTATCTTTTTTTTTTTTAAGGAGTCGATGTTGAAATTTTCACGTAAGATTAGCATTGAGCTCATCGTATCTTGTGTAATTATTTCCTAGACTGGTAATATATACAATTTTTATCTCCCATTCTATAACGTAATGGTATTAAAAATCTAATTTTAGTAACTCGTACAACATCGAAGCCGATTCTAAAACTATTGTATGAATGGATTTTTATTCCGGGTTTAGAATGTTTAATAATAGAAACAATAAGCCGTTACTAAAATTAATATTTTATCACGAAAAATAATTAACTGGTTAAGTTAATACTTAATCTACAACAAAACCGAGATAATTAATTCGGTGATGATGATGATGATGATAATAATAATAATAATAATAATAATAATAATAGGGTTTATATATATTGCTTATCATTATAGTATTAAAAGCAATAATGGGATGTCAATCACGAATGATGTTCGTTTTGGCGTGTAATTTAATTTCATGATTGCATTCTAGGAAATCTTACAATAGAGGGAGATGGATAGACACTGTTCCTTGTCTATCTAAACACACGATAAAAACAGGTATATTGGAAGGTTAGACAGAAAAATTTTTGTGCGTGTTTTAAATAATAAATGCTTCATTTAATGGAGATTTTTATGCTTAACATAAATAAGAGCCATTCAAGTTTAATATAATGTGACATTTTAAGTAATTAAAAAAATAATTGTTTAGGGATTATAATAATTAAAATCACCTTTCTGTCTTATCCTTTTCCATCATACAATATAAATGTATACAGGTATAAAGAGGAAGATTAAGTAGTTTTAAAATGAATACAACTGAAATTTAAAAAAAAAAGAAAAATTACATAATTTTAATTATAAATTTGTCATTATATCACCTTATTCAATACTCATAATTCTATACATTTGATTTATCTTTGATATTCAAATAGAACTATCTATTTTCTAAAGTAAAAACTAGACGTGACCTTGCTTAGAAATAGTCCCAGATCTATTAGATTAAATGAATGTTATAGTCGAAATTAAAACTCAATTAGAATAAATATATTCTATTACAGTTTATTACCATCTTAACATGACTTTTGTTTATTTTAAAACACTTTTATAACGATATAAGATACACTCATTGAAAAATTTTATACACTATCGTGACATTTCAAGAATTTTCTAAATTTTTCTATAAATCTCATTTGGTTTTATATTACAATATAGATTTATTTTACGAACAAAGTAAAGTTAATTCACTATTCAGCTTCTAACAAACGAGAAAAGAGAAAAGAGAAATTTCATTTTCTTCTTCGTTTTCAAGTAATCAAATCATACGTCTTCTATAATTTAATTTGACTTAATTTTATTAATAAATTATTTAAAATTATAAACAGATTATTTATAAAATTAAATCGTTATATAGTTTATCGCTTTAATAATTAATTTAATATGTAATATATTAAAATTCATTTTATCTTGATATAATTATGAGTGACATCATATTTCTAGGATGCTTGAAAGTT
>NW_019384533.1:301944-328185 GCF_000671375.1 Centruroides sculpturatus | reverse complement strand
ATGCTACAGATAAATCAACAAATGGCCACTGAGCAGAATATCGATTAACTATAGTTTGACAAACTAGCTACTTAAGTCTATGTTGACAGAGAGAGAGAGAGAGAGAGAGAGAGCTTTGTTTAAACAATAAATTACAGGAAAAAAAAACAAAAGAATATTCATTAAAAATTACTTTAATAGTTAAATTTTAAAAGATTCCATCAACTCCTGTTTAAAATATTTTTAATTATTATTGTCTAATTAATTTTATAATAATATCCTTTACCTAAACAAAGTTAAAAAAAAAAAAAATTAATTAAACTTGTTGGCATTCTCTACAATAAAAACTTTATTATTATTATTATTATTTTTTTTAAAGTAAGGTTACTTGTATATTTAATTATTTATTAAGTAATAAATATTATTTAATTAAGTGATCAAAGACAATTATCATGTTAAACTACAACATAACAAAGTACAGTACTTGAAGATTTCATAATGTTTAAAACTGTCAGAAAATGTTGATAAACAGTTTTTTAATGTCATCTCGATAAATGTAGAGGAGATATTTTATGTTATAATTCCCCTTTTAAGCATGGAAATAATGACATATTATTCATGTCATTATTAACAGCTCATTTTTCCTATTGAAAACTAATTAAGGTTGAATGAGTTTAGGTCCTTTTTTTTTCTTTATTAATTTTTAAACATAAATGACTTGAAAAATCTATTCTTGATTTAATAATTTATTAATATACTTAAAAGATAAACATTTTTATATTGATATAAGAGTAATTTAATTCAAATAATCCTTAAAACTATAGGATGAAGTTTTTAGAGAGGAAAAAAAAAAAACAATACTTATGTCTTGATTATCCTCTGAAGATATTATTATTATTATTTTTTAAAGCTTATTGTTCGTTATTTACGTCATACAGATTGACATTTAAGTTTTAAAAAATTACTTTCTAAACAAAAAAATAATAATAGAAAAAAAACATGAATTAAATATGACAAGTTGTCATTCAAATTCATCAGAACGGATAATAAAACGTGACTGAAGAATATACATATATATATTTTTAAAGAAAATTTAACCCAGTTTCAGTAAAATTTGAAATATTTAAAAAGAATAATTAACATTTAATTAATTTTTTCGAATACTTTTATTCGATTGGTTAATTTGAATTATTATACGAGTAATGAACCAATCAGAGAGGCGGATATAAATTTGATTAGTTTTATTTAAAAGAATAAGAGAAATGACCTGGTTTGTGTGAATAAAAATATTAGATGTAAATTCCGCCAAACTATTAATGGAATAAATGACGTTTTATTATTGATATATAGGCTACATGAATATTAAAAAATAAATTTCTATATTCATTCGTAGACATGTTTTATAAATATAGGACGAAAATAAATAATAATAATAATAAAAAAATTATATATTCATAGTGGCTCCATCTGGTAGGATAGAAGAGAAATAAGAAACTTTTGCATTGTCACGTCTCTTAAAATCATCCATTTGCTTAAAGTATTATAAAGAATTAATGTAAACAAAACTTTCATCTTTAATTAAACGCTGATTAATTATAAAACAATACAAGCAAATCCTTCAAGGTAACATTTACCTTTCACTATGAGGTCTTATTGGTTGCTATGGTTACAGCTTCTAAAGTCAATAACAATGACATCGACATCATTTTAAATAATTTATTGATTAAAAATATCCAAATGAAAAATATTCAAAACCATTCACCATTTAATATTTATAATATATTTTAACGTAGGAAGAATAATAATATTATTGATTGAAAGTTGTATAGTTTTTTTTTATTTTTTTGAATTTAAAAAGTAGATACGAATGGCTCCGATTTTGATCAAAGTACTATAATTTTCAGCGGGTAATATCATTGTTTTTTTTTTGGGAAAAATGTTAAGAAAATCACATTTTAGAAGTTACATATAACTTTTTCTTGTTTTTTTTTTTCTTCCCCAATTTAGAGTATGGTAAAGCGGCAAAAAATGGCTTATTCGGAAGAACAGTCAACGGAATCTTGTTGGCAAGCGTCACGTAGAAAATGTACTATTAAACGACAGAATGCAACAGATTATCTTTTACAATCGGATTCGAATTCCGTAGGAGAAGAGACAAGATCCAGAAGTACAAAATGTGGAAGAAAAAAACGTAGTACTTTAAGTGCGCGGGATAGAAATTTAAGAAGACTCGAAAGTAACGAAAGAGAAAGAATGCGTATGCACAGTCTTAACGATGCTTTCCAAGCATTAAGAGAAGTCATCCCTCACGTGACTATGGAAAGGAAGTTATCAAAAATCGAAACCTTAACCTTGGCTAAACATTACATAATGGCATTAACAAACGTCATATGTGACATGAGAGGTGAAAGTAAACCATACGAATTCCCCGAAATTTCCGAACAAAGCGAAACTATTTCAGAAAACAGTGTTTACAGTCGGTTTCTAGACAACCGTATCTGTGTTCAAGATTTAATGTTCTAGAGTGATTAATTTTTTTTTTTAATTATTTTTTTATAAATATATATATATATTTTTTTCCCCCACATTTATGTATATAGTCATTGGAGAAGTTATGGTGAAAAAAAAATCATTATAAGCACCTTTAATTATTTAATGTAGTTATGTTAAATAAGTTCTACACCTAGAATAATTGTTTTTTTTTTTTTTTTTTAAAAGATAATTTGATCAAGAGCATAATTAAAATTTCATGGAAGAAAATCATTTGGTATGCAACAAATTACATTTTTTTCTTTCTTTCTTATTTATTGNTTAAAAAAAAAAAAAAATAGTATCTTATATTAATTCGTATTCTAACGACTACAATGATATTTGATTAGATTATATATAAACACATTTAATGTTTTAAACTGTACACGTGGGTAACCTCATTAATCTTGGCGGAAAATATAACATGAAGTGTTATAAAGTCGAAAGTTATGTCAACTGGTCGCTCCAATTTTGAATACCATTAAATTTGGTATTAAAACATTGGATTAGATCCAAAAAAAATCCTTATTATATGAGATTTTCTTTAGTGTTTACACCGGAAGATAGTATTACACTCGAATTCATCCTATGCCTTAACACTGCTTGTTCAGCTGATCCAGACAGCTGACGAAATCGCAAATATATATATCTCTCTCTCTTTTCTGTTATTTCTACACTTATACCTTACATAAATACTATTTTCCAAGTATAAAATCATATAAAACACTCCCCCCCAAAAGTAACTTATATATAAAANTTGTTTTTTTTTTTTTTTAATGGAAAATTTTGTTATTTAAACTATTTTTAAAACTATTTAAATTATAATTAACAATTACTTTAATAATTTAAATAAACTTATAGTTTATTAATGAAAAATAATAAAAGTATTTACTTTATAAATAAAAATTTTTACAAAATTTATGAAAAATATAAAATATAATATTTATTTATAGAAGATTTTATTAAAGATAAAATTTATAGGTGTTTATCATCAATTGTTTTGTTTTTCGATTATTCATAATAATCTTTAATATAAGTTATTTTAATATTTTAAATATGAATTATTATATTTTTAAACTAAATATTTAAGTATTATATATATATATATTTAGAATTGATATTTAATATTTTAAAAATTATAACATATGTTTGCAATATTTTCATAATAATAATAATAATAAATAGGAAAACATATTAATCAAGATTACTAACATTAGTATTGGCATCGTATAAATTTTAAATTACTTCAGATTGTACATTTGATGTGATAAAATTGAATAATATGAGCAAAGATTTTTAATAATTATTAATAATTTAAATATGAATAACCACGTATTTAATTAAAACTAGCACTAACTGGACAAAGCCTTAAATTAAAGCACTAATTGTTTGTTTATTTAAATGTTTTCGGGGCGATGAAAACTTAAAGAATAAGTTTACAGAATTAAATTAGTAAATGGGAAAGTTTGTTGAATAATAAAATAGTTAAGATTTAAAATGTTTAAATAGAACAACTGTATATTCTATATTTTTAAATGATAAACATAATAATAATTACATATATTGAATTTGAATATAATTAACATGAATAAATTTAAGGCAAGAATAATATAAAATGCTAAAACATAAGACATTATTAAATAAAATTTGATCTATTTTGTTTTATAATTTATAATATCTTTAACAATTATGCAAAATCGTATCATCATGTATTCTGTTAACAAAGATATTTTCTTCATCAATAAAATAATCTATCAGGTTAAAACATTATATTGAAATAACAGTTCATAATATGTAATATTGGGCGATCATAATTAAAATATGCTTTCTAGAAAGATATTTAGCAGTCCAAATAAAACGAAATTTGGTATTTAGGATACGCAAAAGACATTGCCTTGAAAAAAATATCAAAGCCAAAATACGACTACAAAATAAATTATAAAATAAAAACTGTAAATTAAAAAAATAAACATAAAACATTCATTTAGCATTTCTAATCTGAATCGAGAAAAAGTTTCTATTTCATATTACACAAATTACAGTTTTATATTTATAAACATTAAGCTATTCAAATGTATGGAGAAAGATGCTTATCAAACAAGAGACAGAGATAGTCATTTACAAATGCTGAATGTTTTGGTTAATTGAAATTCTCTTGGAATTATACCAAGGGGAATGGTAAAGTAGCAGTAATTAGAATGATGCCATACATCAGATTCAAATCAGACCACATGGATTTGTTTTCGAATAAAATTGCATCCTTTCTGCGTCACTTTAGAACATTACTTAAATTACAATGCCAATAAGTGGAAATTTTACAAATATTAAACCAACAGAAATTACTGAAAATATCAAATAAAATAATTTCTTTTTATGAATTATTTGTCAAAATAATAACTCTCCTGTCAGATTAATTAAGTGATAATAATAATAGTAATAATAATTTAAAAAATGATCAATAGACTAAAATAAAACAAAAGTAAATTTGAAATTTTTTATTAAATAATATATAATTTAAAATCATATTTCTATCTTCAAGCATTGTATTAGAATATCTTTTAATCATAAATGATGATGATAATTTTGACTATAATTTACATACAAATGATTCAATATAATTGGAATTATTTTATTGTACGTCACACTGCAATATACTTTGATTATTAAGTAGAATAAGTTCTATAATTAAGAGTATATCTGTCATAAGATAATATTTTTATCTATTGAATTTTATAATGTTATGGGATTATATAAAACTTTTATAGAATTACTTAAATCACATTTAATGCACAGCGTGGTTCAAAAATCAGTTAACTTTAATATATTTTAAGACTATTTTCAGAACACTTGTAGCTGTTCCAAACCAATTTTATATATTAACTGCTCTTATAATATATCTCAATTAACTGACTTTTCGGGTACCCTGTATAGAAAATAAAAATTCTATAATACAGCCATATCCTTGTGTAATTCAAATATTGAGAAGTTCCCCACTATTTTTATGAGAAATTTATAACTCAATCCCAATCTATCCAAATAACCNGAGACAGAGATAGTCATTTACAAATGCTGAATGTTTTGGTTAATTGAAATTCTCTTGGAATTATACCAAGGGGAATGGTAAAGTAGCAGTAATTAGAATGATGCCATACATCAGATTCAAATCAGACCACATGGATTTGTTTTCGAATAAAATTGCATCCTTTCTGCGTCACTTTAGAACATTACTTAAATTACAATGCCAATAAGTGGAAATTTTACAAATATTAAACCAACAGAAATTACTGAAAATATCAAATAAAATAATTTCTTTTTATGAATTATTTGTCAAAATAATAACTCTCCTGTCAGATTAATTAAGTGATAATAATAATAGTAATAATAATTTAAAAAATGATCAATAGACTAAAATAAAACAAAAGTAAATTTGAAATTTTTTATTAAATAATATATAATTTAAAATCATATTTCTATCTTCAAGCATTGTATTAGAATATCTTTTAATCATAAATGATGATGATAATTTTGACTATAATTTACATACAAATGATTCAATATAATTGGAATTATTTTATTGTACGTCACACTGCAATATACTTTGATTATTAAGTAGAATAAGTTCCATAATTAAGAGTATATCTGTCATAAGATAATATTTTTATCTATTGAATTTTATAATGTTATGGGATTATATAAAACTTTTATAGAATTACTTAAATCACATTTAATGCACAGCGTGGTTCAAAAATCAGTTAACTTTAATATATTTTAAGACTATTTTCAGAACACTTGTAGCTGTTCCAAACCAATTTTATATATTAACTGCTCTTATAATATATCTCAATTAACTGACTTTTCGGGTACCCTGTATAGAAAATAAAAATTCTATTATAAAATATATCAATACTTTACATTAGTTATCATATTTAATAAAATCTGCATTTAATAAGTGAAAGCTTTCACCAATATTAATTAAAATATAGTAATTATTTTCCCATAGCTTGAAGTGCAAACCATCTAATAATTTTTAAAGAATAGTATAACATCAAATTATACAAAATAAAAAAGAGAAAATTTGTTCAAAACTTGTTAATTACATTATAAAGACCCTTTATTATACTATATGTAAATATTCCAATACAATATTTACGAATATTTCATTTAAATAATTGAGATTCTACCTTGATATATATAATAAAAATAGATACAGTAAGCTTAACCCCGCTTAACGCTGATTCAATATAACGTGGTCTGTTTGAAGCCTATAAAAAAAAAACCTCAAAATTTATGCTGATTCAAATTATTGCAGCATTTCATTAATTTGTATACAATACGATTATTCCCGAACACGAACCGATCAGAAAAAGGTGGCAATTTGTCATAGCACTGTACTTTTCTTAAATCTGTTTGTTTGGTGCAATTTTGGTAAAAATATAACATCATGGATGCCATAGGCAGTATAGACTTCGCTTGGCAAGAATTAACTGATAAATGAATGAACAAAGTGTGGAAGAAGTTATGGCTATAGGTATCTGAGAATTCTCAACGAGAAGAGCTTATCGCTGTATCGTTAGATTGATCAAACTCAACCTAATCGATATAGCAGGACTAGGAGATGTAGATGAACAGAATATTGAGGAGTTACCGCAAGTTTCTGGTGATAATCTTATCAACGACGACTTTCAAGAACTGGCAGAACAAGGAATCCATGTAGAACTGGAAAATAGTAATTCTGAAAATGAAGAACCCAAAAAATTTCTCTATAGATTTCTTTAGTAAAAGTTTGATAACAATAACCAAAACCGTTGATCAAATTGTAGAGAATGATCCAGATTTTGAAAGGAGTGTTAAAGCAAGACGAGGTGTTTTGGATGCGATCTTCTGCTATTAACATTTGCTTAAGGAAAGAAAAAAAAAGTAACAAATGAAACTACACATCTTTATTGTAAAAAACAAGAATTTCAGAAGAGCCAGGACCTTCATCCCAAAAATTAAATTTACATTTCTGTGCGTATGTTTATGTGTTATTTATTATTATTTATTAATTATTTATATATTATTGTGCAAATTAATATAAAAATAATTTAAAGTAAACTCTGTTTATTTTTGATCACATGTTCCCCTTTTCCTATTTACTGTGTGTTAAAATGACCTCGTTTAATGCTGTTTTGTTTAGCATTTTGTCATCTAGGAACTTATCCCCCATGTTAAGTGGGGTCTTACTGTACTTTTATAAATAAACTTTTAGAAGAAATATTTTAAAACAATATTTTTCATTTTTTTCCAATATGTTGACATTTATTAACTATAGTCAATAGACCAGATGGCCAAGATGACCAAGTGGATAAGTTATAAGCTGTGGCAATACAATGATACATTCTTAAAAATGATTCATTCACAATAAAAAATCTTAGTTATATGCAACTGAACATTATCTTGCTAGAAAACAGTGTTTGCAGTCCTGCCATCAAATGCAATACATGAGAACCCAGAATTCCAGAATGTACCATTATGCTGTCAATGTCCCTCACATGAGATCCTGAACACGTCTGAATCTCCATTAGAATTCATGTAAAAATTATTATTTTTAAAGAGAAAAAAAAATAGAAGACAGAAAAAATTATTTGTCTAAAAGTTGCGACACAACAGAGAAAATGTAAATCCTAAGGTTGACTATCTCCCGTTGAGAGATCAAACGCACTTTGAGCTTGATCTCTCCCACAATCCAAGTTGAGATCTTGTTACATTAGTGACAAGCAAGTGACCAATCAGAGTGGGCAATTGAGGGAGAAACTCTATTTATATCCGTGTTCAAGGAGACGCATGTACCACTCCGCAAGTGACGCTCTCTCTCCATAAGCATCAAGATGCACTACTGTAAGTGTCATCAATACTCTAATGTAGATATCAAGGCACGCAAAGTGTTAACCCAATGAGGAATTAACAATCCTCAAGTCAGCTTATCCACACTCATACTACTCTTAGGGTTGACTGACTGACTCATATGAGATGGCTCTCTAAACTATATGCCAGCATGGAAATAATGAGATGCTCAACAGTAAAGATAGGATTGAAACACTCAACCATCATGTTAGTGTGTGGAGGATTGGTGTCTGTTTTCAAACAGAACTAGGATTTATCACTAAAGACTGTCAGTCTGAAGCAGTCAATGCTTGTCATGGCACCACTACAAATGAAGTCAACAATGTTGGATGCTAATGGCAACATACATAGTGGTTACTATGCATGCAAATTTGTCTCTGCTGGTCATGTGTCAATAGTACAGGAAGAAACAGGGTTGTCTCTGGATCTGTTCTGGATACTGTTGCAGCTGTTAGTGCTTGTCTCACAATGAGACATTGTCTATCCTAGTGGTCTCTGGGGCATCCAGAGCCTAACACCACAATCCACAATGTATATATGCTGTCACATATCCATGGATCTAAACACCACCTCACAGTCAGATGGTAAGTCATTCAGCCAGACACATCTTGCTTCTCTCAGTCTGATGATGTAGCTTTTCTCAGACTTTGACAGTTGTGTATATTGTCTTTGAATTGTATACGCATGTCTGAGGTCAGACTCCAAACATAGATTTAAAATTCTGAACACAGTGAACCTTTTTATAGAATAGCAGTGTAGCAATTTTAAGGTACTATAGTGGCATTACCTGGGTGCAACTGGTCCACAAATGTGATCATTTACGTATTTGTCTGAGACATAACTGTATACTGAGTTTTGTAGTAATTGGACTATCTGGGTCATAATTTTTTTGTCAATGAGATTTGCAATACCAAATTTATTATATTTTATTATATTCAGGATATCCTGAATATTTTTCATTATTCATTTTTTTATTTCTGTTATGTTATTTAAATAAAATATTTTTATTTTTGTAAACATTTTCATGTCTTATTTATTCAGATTTTACTATTTAAAATTAGAACAAAAAATTCTTGTATTGATAATCCAAACACAGAAAATCTTTTTTAGCTAAAGAGAAAAGCCTTAAGTTAATTACAGTAGTCCTTGTTATATCATTCATTTGGATATATCACATTAGTTCATCTTCCAAATATGAAAGTTATATTGCACCGTCTGATATATCACTCTTTGGTTTGTCTCCCTATATGAGCAATATAACAAGGAGTTACTATATTCTGAATTATCATCTTGTTTTGTGTGTGTGAATTTGTATCAAAATCCAACTGCTCATTTTAATTATTTATTGAAATTTTTAAATCATGGAACATAAAGAACTGTTAAGCTACAACAGCGGAAAGAAAAAATAATAAACGACAACGATATTAATTTGCATTGACATTAATTTTGGAACTATTGTGTATTAATAATCTATAATTTTTAACGATTATATTTCATTATAATTTATGCTTTTTTTTCCAAGCAATTATACCTATAGCATAAACATTTTGAAATACAAGTAATGTTAATGACAATTTGTTTCTATCATTTCTAGTTTCAATTCATATAAGAATTATGGCTGCTAAAATCCTTTCATAAATTAAATTTTTTTCTCCATATTATAGAAAATCTAGTTATAAATTTTAGTGAATTAATGAAACAGTTAGATAATGAATAGTATAAAGTATATCATAAAAAATATTGGAACAAATTTTCAATCAATATTTTTAAGTATTGAAATATTTTAATATCAGAATATTAGTATTTTATTTGTAACATAATCATTTAAGAAATGACACTCTAAAATTAAATTTAAGCAAGATAATTGTGAGTCTACTGTATTTAATGTGCTGTACAGCTGAGTTGGATAACATGGAGATAGAAGATAAGGCATTTCCTCTGCAGTTAAGCATGTCAATGCATATACCATATATGTGGTTTATTTTTCAGATGTAATTTTTACAGTAGTTTGTCTATATGTAATAATGTTAATACAAATTTTTCAACAAAAGTAAGCCAGTAAAACATCTGCAATCACATTTTTACACAATATTATTATTTAATAATACTGTTCTGTAATAAAAAGTACAAAATAATTATAAAAATATAATTTATTTTTGTACATTTTGTTTATATATATATATATGAAGAAAAACTATGACATGGCAGATTGGACTAAATGATTGTGAGTCTACCGTATATATATTTTTAACATTTCAATTTTATTATGTAGTTATTTTAGCAAACTTACATAGCATATTTGTTCATGTATTTCATATAATACAAAGAAATATTTAATAAATAATTTTAACATGTCTGATAGATTGTGTTTCATGAAAAATATGTATAAATTAAGCACAATATTGTAAAGTTACATTGAAAATTAAATGCCCATTTTTTAAGATCATATTTAAGATGAAAAGTATATCAAAATTCTTAAATAATTAGGAAAAAAAAAAGGATTTCCTGATTATTAAGAATAATGTAAACAGATATCACAATATATATTGAAGCCTCAATTATTATCATTTAATATCATTTTAATATCATGAAATATTAAAACATGAAAATCTATTTTGCACTTGCAAACTAATAAAATTACTAATAGAAATAGTAATAAAATATATATTTATTGGGCTGCAATTTTCAAATTTTAGACCTATAAATTCTCACTGTCATCTGTTTGTCTGTCCTTCCTTAATATCAAGAATGGATGAAAGTCAAGACCAGATATGGAAAGCTTAGTTGCAGGAAGCCCCAATTAACTATATACGAACTTCTGCAAGTCGAATGAATTTCAATTCATAAATTTTTTCCAGAACAGAGTTACACAGATGACTGACATGAATGACTCTGTTGTTATTAGGAAAAGTATAGTGAACAGGACCACTACCAAAATCAAGCTTATTAAATAAATTAAAAATTGTGGTGAAGTCACAATAATTTTTGTTTGTTTCATAATTACTATAAATTGTTACTAAAATTTTTAAACGAATGTTTTATAATAACAACGATTAAAAGATATTTAATAATGATTTATTAGATTCTCCAAATGTTAACTTTGAGACAAAATATTAATAATAATTTTTTAAATGTTTCATTGTATTTGTTTCTTAAAATATACCATAAATTTAATTTCAGGAAACAAAAAAAATTTGATAATATTACTAGCTTGTACGTGATAATTCAAGATCACATTTTAAAACAAATATATTTTATTAGTTAAGATATTATAAATAATATATCCAAAAAATTGTTTAAAAAAAATAAATATAAACTATTCAGTATGTGAATTTTCAAAATCACATTAATCTAAAATTGCTTATAAAACAATTTAACTTTATTACTTTATTTTTGAGATTTTATAAAAATTTTTTATGACAATTATTTTTAATAATGTGAAGTTTTAGAATATATTACAATAAAATATTAAAACTTTGAATGACAGTTTTATTCAGTGTATATGGAATAAATGATAATCAAGTAACACAGTTCATATTTTATTAATTCTAACATATATTTAAATCAATTATTATTATGCAAATAAAACATATTTCAAATTAAAATTACTTCAGAAATATAAGATATTAAACATCAATTTCATATACCCAGGGAGAACATTCCAATGTTTTCAGATTTAGAAGAACACATGATGCTGAATTAGAAAATTTTGGTATTGAAATTAACTTTACTAACTGTCCTGTACTTCCTAAAAAATAAATAACAAATGTTAATAACATATNTTTAATATATATATATATATATTTTGATTTACTCTAAATAATAATCTCTAAAATGTAAGAAACATTTTAGAGATTATATTTTATTGCTTACTTCCTTACTTTCCCATGACATATTTAATTATAATAGTTTTTCTTCATTGTTTTCTGGTAGGTGCCAGTGATTCAATTTCTCTTCACCACATATAATTGTACAAAGATTGCTCCAAATAAAAAAAAAAAAAAAAGGAATTGGCATTGGCATATATATCCAGTGCAACTTTTTCAATTGTGTTAGACTAACACTTTTCTGCCACCATCAAAACTTTTTGACAATGTGGTAGCATTACTAATAACATATTAAAGTATAATTTAATATAAGATAATTAAAACCTAGTTAATTTAACTTTTATTAAGGAAAACTTGACACTCTTAAAGTACTTGACAGTAATCCAGCATATAGTTTTATCAAAACTAATGTTTTCAACATAATTTATAAGCCATTATAAGATTTAACTATGGTATATCTTTTTTAATTCCTAGTATTAAAATCCAATGTAAGTGGATAGTTCCTTAAAAACATTTGTATAAAAAAAAAATGCTTCTAAAAACAGAAAAGAAAATATGTCTATAGAATGATAAAGAATAATTAGTTAACTAGTTATACAATTATTAAACAGGAAAAGACAAATCTTTAATACAACTGAATCAGAAGTATCACAATAGATAAAATTTTTTAAACTTCTCAGCAAACCAGATATATATGCTATAATTAACATAAAATTGAGTACAGTTTGCTATTTTATTAAAGAATACTCAATTATATATTTTAAATGAACAATATAGATTTCAGAAACGTTAAGATACAAACACTCCAAGAACTTTAAGTTGCTTTTGGAGTGTTTGTATCTTAACTTTGCTCCAGACATGATTATTAAACAAATAAATAAACACGTACATAGAAGGTTTGATCAAAAATTACGAGGACCTTAAAACATGTAATTATTAGTTTTATGAATCAACTATTTAAATGTTATCATCATCAAAATAAAACCCCCTGCTGAAATACACTTCTGAAATTGTCTTTTCTAGCTCTAAAAAAAATCATTGCATATGTTGATTGTGGAAGCATCTATTAATAAGTTCATCCCATGATTTTCTTATAATCACATATTTATTAATAAAAAAACATAAATTGAAAAATAGCTAAGTAGACAAAAACAACCTTAAAGTTTAATAAATTCAGCAAAACATTTAATGACTTGATGAATGTTTTCAGCCTAGTACATAGGCCAACTTTGGGTCAAAATTCCACAGAATGTAGTTTCAATGTTCTATTTTATTTGTAACATAAATTATGGAATGTCTGCACATTCTAAAACAAAATGTTGTAAATGTATGTTTGTGGTTTTTCGGCCTGAAGTTGGCCTAAAACTAGGCCAAAAATGTTCATCAAGATATTGAATGTTTTGTTGGAATTTATTAAACTTTATGGTGGTCTTCTATTTTTCATAATTTATTTGGTTCTATATTTCATAATTTATTAGTATTATAGCCAATATCTAGCCCAAAAACTTACAGCTTGTAGTTTATAATGTATCGTGTTGTAATGTTGTTGTTTGTCTTCTTCTATTGTTATAATTTCCTCTAGAGTCTCAAAATGTCCTCTTTTCAATGCTTGTTTGAGGCATAGAAAAAGAAGGAAATCCACCAGTGACAAATCTAGGGAGTAAAGTAGCCAGAAATGAAGGGTAAAAAATTTTATGCTAAAAATTCTTGTACTAGCAAGGCTGAATACAACCTTGCATTGTTATGAAGTAAATGCCACAAATCCAATCTTTATCATCAAGCTTGTGCTTTTAGACTTGCAGCACTGACAGCATTGACATTCTAATCCACAGCAAATCAAAAAATACAATAAGCATAATTTTCACATTTGAATGATCCATGTGTATTGTTTCGAACAGATTCAATTAATTTTCTCCATTTGCTGAATTTCTATTTAGTTTTGATGTTCATATCTGTAGATCCAGGTTTTGTCACCTGTAATATGGTTTTCAGAAAATTATCACCTTCAGCATATTCAAGCAAATCCTGGGCAATTTCCAAGCATTGTTGTTTCTATTCTGTACTGCTCTGGTTCCTTGAATTTGTTTTGTTCACAAAATTTGTTCCTCAAATCATCAAGATTCCAAAAAAAAATTTTTTTGGCAACTGTTGTATCCCAGGCTGTCAAGAATGGCGTAACAAGAACCATAAGAAATGCTATCTACCATTTATCACATTGTTATTTTCTAATTTTATGTTACCAAAGTGGCTATTTCTTTTTTCATCATCAAACGTAGATGTTGACGATCTTCTTGATCTTGGATCATCATCAATTGACAAGCAAACCACTTTTAAATCTGTAACATCATTCAGAAATCTTTGAACAGGTTGTAGCATTTTCTTTAAAAACTTTGTGATTATTTCTTTAAAAACTTTGTGATTATTTCAACAGTTTCTGCAACTGTTTTTCCCAACTGAAGCAAAATTTGATGCAAATTTGTCCTTGAAATTGGCCATTTTAAGAAATTGTGAAACACTGCTCACAGCTTTTAATAATGCTGTTATAGGCTGAGACCTAACAAAAGGAACTTAAAATTTACCTCCAAATTAGAAGAAAGTTTATTTTCTCTCCCTTGCAATTTTTAATTCTGTTGCTTAAATACACAGTAGTCCATAAAATAAGTCTCCATATTTTTTGATCAGACCTTTTTATATATGTATACATATATACATGAATATTTATTTTTTATAATATTAAAAACAAAATAAAACTACTGTGACTGCCCCAGCATAAACTAATGTATGAATGTCTGAGAGTGTAGAAATTGAATGAATGTAGTGTGGTAGTAAGAGTGTTTACATAATTTAATTTTTTTCTTACTTCCTTTGACATGTTGATTTTTGGTATTCATGGTCTTTGTGTGAGATCTGTGCCTATATATTTAGTGAGTGTTTCCTGAAATATAAGTGAGAGCGTATTAACTAAATCTATGTCTATGTTATCAGTGGTGGATGAGGAAGTGTCTATAGTATCATTAGTGGTAGTTGTGTGTGTGCTGTAATCAGTGCTTGTTGCTGGATTATCCTGATAGGTTATGTGATCTTCATGAATGTTAAATGTTTCTCTCTGTTCATGTATTTGATCTCTCTCTGTATTTGATTTTTTCTGTTGTGTATAATTATTCTTTTTTAATCAACAACCCTTTGTTTGGTGACAGTGAGATGAGGATATTGTTGTGTGAATCTATGGTGTAGTTGTTGTCTGTATGCTGTCATGTTTGTTTAGAGTATTGTGATGGTGTAGTAAATATGGATGATAAACTCTTTCATTTCTATTTTCCATTTCATCTGCTGGCGTGGTTTTCTAGTCTTTGTGGTCTGCGGGTGCATTGCCACAGAATCACAAGGGTTACGTTAATTCCTCACTTCTGTTGAGGGTATTGCAGTAGCCATGCTTGGGCTGACACTGGTAATCAAGGGATGTGGTCTATTTTTCAAACGTGAGCTTCTGCCTAACCTACAAATGTGGACCTTGTTAACCCGGGTGACGTCCGAGCCGGTATCACACTTTGATCTGGTTACTACCATAATAATTATCTCCACAGAATGTGGGTGTGTGGTCACTCTTAGCTTCACTTCTCCCCCATAGACCTTACTGGCATGGATGTCCCTACCAGGAGCTTGTGCTCCAGCCTGTATTGTGCTATGAATCAGTAAAATTACTGGGCTCTCCTACCATGACCAAGTGGTGACATGGGAGAGTTATTATTATTATCATTAAAACATTATTAAAAAGATATAATAGTCAATAGAATAAAATAAAACATTTTTAGAATTACTTCTATGATCACAAAAGAAATTCAGCTACTAATTAAAAATATCTTTTTAAATAACAGTTTATAACTTTGTAAATCAGATTTATTTATATTTTTACCTTTATATAGCTTTGAATTATATTCCGACTGATTTCCTGCAAATAACACATGAGGGCAATCATTAAGAATAAATGGATCTTCACTGTAGAATGGATAACAATCTGAAAATTAAATTCATTAAAATATAAACAATTATGAATTTTTTTTTTATAAAGATTTTTATAAAGATATATTTCATATTTTTATTATTTATATATTATTTAAACAAATAATTACATAATAATACTACTATAATAAATGATGTCATAAGCTTGCGGTTTATATTTTTATCTCTTAACTGATATAATAAAATAATTAATTAGTTTGTACAGATAATAAGAAAAGAAAGCATCATTACCAAGTGTATCAGGTGAAGTGGGTGCCAGATGACCCCATTCTAAAATTTTCTCCAAACATATTAGTGGATCTTCTAAATGACTGTATTTTTTAATATCTTGTATATTTTGTCCAGACACACCTAAAATCCTAATGATGAAAATAATTTTTATTCAGATTTTATAAATTTATTTAAAATATTATAATAATTTTAAACTGTTTTTATATTTTATAGATATAATATTTCAGTAATTAGCATAATGAGATATAAAAACCTTGTCAAGTACTGATTAATGATCTATAATTCATTAATTATAAAATGTAATAAAATTGAATAATTTACAATAGTTTTTAAATTTAGTATTATTATAGTTTTCCATGGTCGACTTCTTAACAATAATCAATAACTGAAAAAATAAAACTTTATTGAAGTTCTTTTATTAAAATGAGGAATATTTTGCATTCAAATTTTAAAGTTTAAACTGTTTTACTCTCACATGCTTTCCACATTCCAAATTTAAGTCTGTAAAACAATAATTTAACAAGGCAATTGAGCAACTGAAAGTATTCATACACAAAACGAATGCAATGAAATAATGTTCCTAGAACATAAATGCAAAAACAATTACAAAATTGTTTATTGTGACATTGTCACAATGTTGAGCTGCAATTTTTAATCATATTTTAATGTAAAATATCATGTTACTTCTGGTCCAGACTGGAAGTTCATGTACAGTTAATCACAACCTCTGGCTTTTAAACCTTCCTTATCTGATCTTGATTTTAATCTATTTATTTAACTCCATTCTGAAGATCAAGGAAAGACAGACAGACAACAATCAGAATGTATAGATCTGCAATTTGAAAATTTCAGCCAAATCACAAGAAATTACATATGTTATTTCTTGTAGAAATGAAGTAAACAAGAATACATATATAATAAATATCCTAAAATTAATTTTAAATATTACAAATTATTTAGAATTAAAATAAACAACACTGGTTATAACAAGATTAGCCCAGTGTCTAGATCCATATATTTGTAGATTCCATTGCCAATTATTGATAGTGACAGGTAGTTTTAATGATGCAATTATTCTTTTACTATTCTTATTAAAATCACTTTAATGAAGAAACAAGAATAAACATCTCATTCTAATGTTCTTATCAAAATTTTTAGACTATGCTCTGCTTTTTTTTAGTCTTCATAATATTATTCTTGTGCTCATGAATACTTTCTTTTATGCTTTTATACATATTACCTATATAATATTTGAGCTATCTTTAGAGAAATCCTATATAGCCTATATTCAACAAATAGATTCAGCTTGTGTGGCTACTCTGAGGAATACAAATAAAAACAATTGTTGTGTGCCTCAGTGCTAATCAACACCTTATAATAATTCTTTCATCTCTCTCCATAAATTTCTGACAAACAAAAACTTATTTCAGAAGTGGGTTGTAGCTTTAAAAACTGAAAAAAGCATCAATTTTTACTGCTTTGAATGACTTTTTATTTTGTTAGAATGAGGAATTTCATAGTTTTATAATTAGTTTATTTATAATTTTCCATTAAAAAAATCAAGTCACAAAAAAATTTTCATTCTTAATTAGATTACCTTATCCCATCAATACTAAAATCATAAGGATTAGTAACTGTATGTAAAGTAGAAAATTTTCTTGCATTTGGAAACAAACACTTGTGCAATGGTTGTTGAGGCATTAGATGATTGGCAGGATCAAACTCTCCTGGCATTATATCTACTTCTATTGAACTCTAAATAAAATAAAATTGGTGTAAAATAAATAGATATTTAAAATTTTCATATTATTTTTATTTATTATTATTAATTTACAAGCAAATAAAACATAAATTATAACTTCAATTAAATAATATATAAAATAGATAAACACAACTTCACAATTATTAATTAAACTTTTCTAAATTAATATATTAAGTTTAATTCCTTTGATAATTAAAAAATTATTTAACATATTGTTTAAGTTGTATTAATGGTTATACTGTATAGTCACTCCTTGCTTACAGTAACAACCTATTTGTTTAATAACCATTTGGACTTAAAACCAGCTCTCCAGTGCAGGGAATCAATCCCCTTTCTTAACCTGTCCTATGTTGTTCCCAACAAATCTCAGGTCACACACGACCTGCTGACCTTGACTGGTTGACCTGAGATATCTCATTTCAGCATTGGAACGTTTTTGAAACTACATGTCATTAGTCATTATAATTTTTATATTAAAACTAACTTCCGAAATATAATTTTTTTGTTTTTACATTTTTCAATATATTTATTTTGTATGTGCAAAATAAAAAAAATAATTTTTAATGATACAATAGCCACAATTATTATTTAAAAATTTTTTTGTCAAGCTTAACATTGACAAAACTTCAACCATGAAGTGACATGCAACAGAGAAAAATTTCAACATATGATAGGTTAATCTTTGTCTGTGAACACTGACTGACTGTGAAAACTAATCTTCAAGACTACATATTTTATTTATAAATTTGTACTTTATTTGTAATTTGTCATTGAATTTATCAAATTTGTAAATTTGATAAATTTATCAAATTTGTAAATTTGATAAATTTAATGACAAATTAAGAGACAGAATAATATTTTAGTGTTTTTTTTAAATGAATGAATCTTAACTTTTTGGCACATCATTTTTATAATTTTTGCTGATTATATTTATATGTTCCATAACAGGCAAGAAATGCAAATTAAAACAAGGTTATCAAGTTGGAGTTTCAAATTGATATATGTGTTACACACATGACTGCTATCTTGATGAAAGCCATATTGAATGAAATTCCGAACTGTAAATGGGATCATGTAACACATCATTTAGGGTCAGAATTTCACAAGGAATTGATTGCTGAAAGATTTTGACCTACCTCAAACAGGAACAGTTACAGAGTTATGCATGTTACATGATGTGCTCAATGTACATTCTACATTCTGTAGCAGGAGTATTAAGTGGCTTTCTTTCCCACCCTATATATATATATATATACAGGGTGGAAAAGAAAGTCACTTAATATATATATATATCCACAAACAGCCATAGCAGGATAAACATGGAGAATTGTCCCCAGTAAGATAATGGAATGAAAATTGGCAAAAAAGTAGGTATGAATAAATGATTAATTACTGCCCAATATTGGACCAAATTTTTTATGAATTTTGAGGTTACAAATGAAAATGTAATTTTGAAATTTTTAAAAATATCTATTAACTCCAAATGATCTGCTCAATTATTGGGCTATTTTTCAAAATATCATTGTTTCTTCGCATCAAAGTAAAAAATATGTTATCAATGAGAAAAATGAGGTACACAAAATGGTTATATATGATATATTCAAAATTTTTTTGGCATGAATTCAAATGAAAAAAATTAACTTTTCAAAAATTATTTCAATGATTTAGAACAGGGTGACAATTTCAAAACTGTTTAGGAATCTTTAGATTATTCTATATTCTTCTATAAAAAATTGTTGGCTTTATTTTGTTTCAAACATGATAAATTAGCTTATCCTACTATGGCTTTATTTAACTTTTATTACTATTTTTTACCAATCACTAACTAAAAATACAAATGTTTAATTTTTCAGTTGAAATATTTTAAAATAGATTGAGACATTTTTTCATCATATAGTTTTAGTTTTTTCTGAAACATTTTATATAAATGGCTCTGACAACTCACAGATAATATATATAATAATAAGAATTCACAAATTATTAATCAGTTATCCTAAATTACTGAAACAGCAAATATATATAAAGTTTAAACTTTACATATTTTAAAATTCTGATTAATTGAATGATATTTAAATTATATACTTTGATAATCAGCATACAGAATTGAGTTATAAGCATAACTGGTATGGCTTTACTTACATATTTCTTTTTATAAGTATACTACCTATCATGTAATTTAAATATATAAATATTTTAAAATTCTATGTAAATTCAAATTCATCATAAATATTCTCATATCTAATACAGAACTTCAGGAAGCCAACATTTTTTATATAGACATATTTTTAGTCATTCAATGGTCACCTTCAGCTTAAAATGTATACAAAAGAATGTTATAGAATACAATTTAATCGCATTATGTTACCAAATTTCATGCAGTTTTATATTCGTATTTACATAATAAATACTGTATTTTATTCATAAATATAAAATAGACAAAAAGAAAAAAAAAATAATAATAATTTGTAAATCATTTCAAATCTAAAAATATTATTCAATATACATGACATCTTGATATGAATTAATTCAATTTTGAATTTTAAAAATGTAGTTCCTGAGTTATCTTGGATATTGTTTTTATTTTTACAAAATTTATCTACAGTAGAGCCTCGATCATCCGACCCCTGATTAACCGACACCTTGGTTAACCGACCGTCCTAGTCGGCAAATTTCAAATATCCGCTAGTGATGTGGCGCTACAATATTTGGCAATGTCTTGGCTACTTTATTATTATTATTATGTGTTTTAGCTGGCAACACTCATTCGACGATGAAAGGGAGCCAGTATTTAAACGAGGCTTAATTTTCTAATTTTTAACGATACAATAGCGACGATTATTATTTTAAAAAANTCCCCTTTCTTAACCTGTCCTATGTTGTTCCCGACGAATCTCAGGTCACACACGACCTGCTGACCTTGACTGGTTGACCTGAGATATCTCATTTCAGCACTGGAACGTTTTTGAAACTACATGTTATTAGTCGTTATAATTTTTATATTAAAACTAACTTCCGAAATATAATTTTTTGTTTTTACATTTTTCAATATATTTATTTTGTATGTGCAAAATAAAAAAAATAATTTTTAATGATTCAATAGCCACAATTGTTATTTAAAAAATTTTTTGTTAAGCTTAACATTGACAAAACTTCAACCATGAAGTGACATGCAACAGAGAAAAATTTCAACATATGATAGGTTAATCTTTGTCTGTGAACACTGACTGACTGTGAAAACTAATCTTCAAGACTACATATTTTATTTATAAATTTGTACTTTATTTGTAATTTGTCATTGAATTTATCAAATTTAAAAATTTGATAAATTCAATGACAAATTAAGAGACAGAATAATATTTTAGTGTTTTTTTTAAATGAATGAATCTTAACTTTTTGGCACATCATTTTTATAATTTTTGCTGATTATATTTATATGTTCCATAACAGGCAAGAAATGCAAATTAAAACAAGGTTATCAAGTTGGAGTTTCAAATTGATATATGTGTTACACACATAACTGCTATCTTGATGAAAGCCATATTGAATGAAACTCCGAACTGTAAATGAGAATGGGATCATGTAACACATCATTTAGGGTCAGAATTTCACAAGGAATTGATTGCTGAAAGATTTTGACCTACCTCAAACAGGAACAGTTACAGAGTTATGCATGTTACATGATGTGCTCAATGTACATTCTACATTCTGTAGCAGGAGTATTAAGTGGCTTTCTTTCCCACCCTATATATATATATATATACAGGGTGGAAAAGAAAGTCACTTAATATATATATATATCCACAAACAGCCATAGCAGGATAAACATGGAGAATTGTCCCCAGTAAGATAATGGAATGAAAATTGGCAAAAAAGTAGGTATGAATAAATGATTAATTACTGCCCAATATTGGACCAAATTTTTTATGAATTTTGAGGTTACAAATGAAAATGTAATTTTGAAATTTTTAAAAATATCTATTAACTCCAAATGATCTGCTCAATTATTGGGCTATTTTTCAAAATATCATTGTTTCTTCGCATCAAAGTAAAAAATATGTTATCAATGAGAAAAATGAGGTACACAAAATGGTTATATATGATATATTCAAAATTTTTTTGGCATGAATTCAAATGAAAAAAATTAACTTTTCAAAAATTATTTCAATGATTTAGAACAGGGTGACAATTTCAAAACTGTTTAGGAATCTTTAGATTATTCTATATTCTTCTATAAAAAATTGTTGGCTTTATTTTGTTTCAAACATGATAAATTAGCTTATCCTACTATGGCTTTATTTAACTTTTATTACTATTTTTTACCAATCACTAACTAAAAATACAAATGTTTAATTTTTCAGTTGAAATATTTTAAAATAGATTGAGACATTTTTTCATCATATAGTTTTAGTTTTTTCTGAAACATTTTATATAAATGGCTCTGACAACTCACAGATAATATATATAATAATAAGAATTCACAAATTATTAATCAGTTATCCTAAATTACTGAAACAGCAAATATATATAAAGTTTAAACTTTACATATTTTAAAATTCTGATTAATTGAATGATATTTAAATTATATACTTTGATAATCAGCATACAGAATTGAGTTATAAGCATAACTGGTATGGCTTTACTTACATATTTCTTTTTATAAGTATACTACCTATCATGTAATTTAAATATATAAATATTTTAAAATTCTATGTAAATTCAAATTCATCATAAATATTCTCATATCTAATACAGAACTTCAGGAAGCCAACATTTTTTATATAGACATATTTTTAGTCATTCAATGGTCACCTTCAGCTTAAAATGTATACAAAAGAATGTTATAGAATACAATTTAATCGCATTATGTTACCAAATTTCATGCAGTTTTATATTCGTATTTACATAATAAATACTGTATTTTATTCATAAATATAAAATAGACAAAAAGAAAAAAAAAATAATAATAATTTGTAAATCATTTCAAATCTAAAAATATTATTCAATATACATGACATCTTGATATGAATTAATTCAATTTTGAATTTTAAAAATGTAGTTCCTGAGTTATCTTGGATATTGTTTTTATTTTTACAAAATTTATCTACAGTAGAGCCTCGATCATCCGACCCCTGATTAACCGACACCTTGGTTAACCGACCGTCCTAGTCGGCAAATTTCAAATATCCGCTAGTGATGTGGCGCTACAATATTTGGCAATGTCTTGGCTACTTTAATATTATTTTTATGTGTTTTAGCTGGCAACACTCATTCGACGATGAAAGGGAGCCAGTATTTAAACGAGGCTTAATTTTCTAATTTTTAACGATACAATAGCGACGATTATTATTTTAAAAAATTTTTGTTAGTCTTAACATCGATGAAAATTCAATGCGAAGTAGGTTAATAGCGATATACTAATATACTAATTATATTAATATAATTTAATAATAATATTAAATATATAATAATATACTACACTAATAATGGATTTTTTCATACTTTTCAATTATCCGACCAACCCCAGTCCCCAATTGAGTCGGATAATCAAGGCTCTACTGTACTAAATGCAAAAAGAATTAATGTATAAAATTCACTTAAACAGAAGTAATGTACTATATACATACACATAATTGGGCCAACATGTCATCAAGAATTTTTACACCATCTAATCCAGCAGGTTTGCATTTACTTGTTGTATACTTAACCTGAAAATTGAGATTAAGTATTTAAATATTTGCATTTATAAATATCTTTGTTAAATTATTTAATAAACAAGAAATAACTTGAACTTACATTTATTTACGAATATTAAAAATAGTCAAGTTTTACAACTAGATTAAGTTTAAGCTGATTAGAAATTAATCACCTTAAACTTAAGCATTAAACATAATTGGTGGGGTCATCTTATAATAACTTTAATGTTTATTATTAAATTGTTACTTAATATAATTTCTTAGATATTTCAAAATTAAGTTTTTCTTACAAAATTAAAATTTGCAACTTCTATATATAGAGCTGAGTGCATAGATTGCAGATTAATTAAAATATACAATCCATACACACTGTCCAATATGTAGATGTTACAGATGAATTAAACTATTCTTTAGCATTAAATTTTATCAAGAATTTTAATAAGTTTTTTAAACAGAGTTATTAGTTAGAATGGCATATTCCAGACATTTTCAAATTAAAGTAGCAATATTAAATATTTTTCATATAGTCAGAAACTTCTGAATGTTATTACATATTCTGACAGTATAAACAGAATAAAACAGATTTAAATAACTATGTCTTGAGTTTTGTCTGTATAGCATTTGATATCATAACAACAAATATATACAGTGAATAAATTTATCAAAATTAAGAAAAATTCTCAGAAGGAAACAAACAAATTTCACCCATTATTATTAACAAACCAAATGTATGACACAAATATGAAGAAGTAATAATATACAATAAAATATTATTAACTATTACATATATTCTTACACATTTATTCATATCATTATTAGTTGTTATGGCATTAATTTTTTATTTTCATAAATTTGTAAAACTCACCTTTGTAAAAAATTCCGCATCTTTTGTATTTTCACTAAGAAAATTTCCCGCAATAATAAAGCGAACAATTTTGGCTGCTCTTTCTTGTTCATATTCTTCTCCAAGAAAACCAGCCACTGTATCAACTAACATCTGAAGTGGTAATAAAATATTTGAAGTTTCACAAAGTCCTAACCCTGATATCAATACAATGTATCTGTAAAAGAAAAGAATCCTTAATGTAAAATCAAATTTATGATGAAATTAAATTAATAATTCTTAATTAAGAATAAATTAAATAACTTTTAACTACTTAAGAAAAAATTCTATCAAAAATGAACTTTCTCCAAAGATTTTATGATTGCTCAAATATTTTCATTACACATAAAAATTATAAACTCAAACATCAAAAAACCCGATATGTATATAGAAACAACCAAACAATCACCTTAAATAATTGGGCTATAACTCTGCTAATTTAATGATTAATACTAAGTAATTTGCTACTAGAGGTAGATGTTAGATGTCATCTTTTAACTAAATTAATAATTATAATTTTAATAATTTATTAAATAATTTAGAACCATCTGACCCAAGTTGGAGCTTGGACCTGCAACACAACTGGCAAGTACACTGCACAACAAGCAGAGGTTGTGGGTTCAAGCCCTGCCCTGGGTCAGTTCTTTTCTTCCAGATAGTTCTAAATTATTTAATAGATTATTAAAATTATAATTATTAATTTAGTTAAGAGATGGTGCCTAACATCTACCTCTAGTAGCAAATTACTTAGTATTAATCGTTAAATTAGCAGAATTACAACCCGATTATTTAAGGTGATTATTCTTTCAATCACTATATCAGTGTATTTCTATTAATAGGACTTATCATACTGGTGTATAAGATTACAGCCTCACAGTTACACAGATTAAAATTGTTTTATTTTCCAATTACATGAAGGAAACAAACAAATTTCAGAAGGAAACAAACAAATTTCACCCTTATACAGGTAATCGGAAAATAAAACAATTTTAATCTGTGTAACTGTGAGGCTGTAATCTTATACACCAGTATGATAAGTCCTATTAATAGAAATACACTGATATAGTGATTGAAAGAATAATCACCTTAAATAATCGGGTTGTAATTCTGCTAATTTAACGATTAATACTAAGTAATTTGCTACTAGAGGTAGATGTTAGGCACCATCTCTTAACTAAATTAATAATTATAATTTTAATAATCTATTAAATAATTTAGAACTATCTGGAAGAAAAGAACTGACCCAGGGCAGGGCTTGAACCCACAACCTCTGCTTGTTGTGCAGTGTACTTGCCAGTTGTGTTGCAGGTCCAAGCTCCAACTTGAGTCAGATGGTTCTAAATTATTTAATAAATTATTAAAATTATAATTATTAATTTAGTTAAAAGATGGCATCTAACATCTACCTCTAGTAGCAAATTACTTAGTATTAAT